>NW_025534072.1:0-285672 GCF_020615455.1 Coregonus clupeaformis
TTAACAAAAAAGTGTTAAACAAATCAAAATATATTTTATATTTGAGATTCTTCAAGTCGCCACCCTTTGCCTTGATGACAGCTTTGCACACTATTGTCATTCTCTCAACCAGCTTCACCTGGACTGCTTTCCCAAAAGTCTTGAAGGAGTTCCCACATATGCTGAGCACATGTTGGCTGCTTTTCCTTCACTCTGCGGTCCGACTCACCCCAAACAATCTCAATTTGGTTGAGGTCGGGGGATTGTGGAGGACAGGTCATATGATGCAGCACTTCATCACTCTCCTTCTTGGTCAAATAGCCCTTACACAGCTTTATTCGTCTTTTACAAGCAAGTCAGTTTGAAATGAGTTTGGAAGAGAAGCAATGCACTTAAAGTTTAAGTTCACCCGAAAAACACTTCAGGGCCCTTCATAACACTTGCCTGGAAGTTTGTCAGTACCCCAGACAGATTGTAGGTCATTGCTTGAGTGGCTAGCTTTGCACTTAACTGGCTAACAGTAGCTACTAAGGGTGTTATAACCTACATTTATTTTTGTTTTGTTTTTTTACATACTGGTAACAAGAGTCGTTCAAGGGAATTCGGGACATGGGTGACTAGTTAACATTAGGTTGGCTCTCTCTGTGTGTTTCATGCCGTCGGAGGAGGGGTGGTTCGGCAGAGAGCAATGGCTAGCTAGTATGCTAACTATTCTAGCTAACTAACTGGCTGAATAAGTTGAAGACGTACTCACTCAAACTGTCAAAACTAACCCAAAACTTTACACAACGTTAGACACGGACACGAATGATCTGTTTGGCGTGTTAACACACTGATTTGTTGTAACCGAGTATTGACGCTAAACCGTGTTATTGGAGGCTGGCATGCTAGTTGGCTATGGCGTCATAGGATTCGGTGCCCTGGACGGTTTTTCACGGAAGAATACTGTACCAAGTTAGCTAGCTGAATAAACTAAGTTAGAGTCTATTCCTAGAAAACTTTGAACCACTGTAGTTTACAACAATTATAATTTCTAAAGTGGAAGTTGGGAGAGTTATATTTGAGTGTTTCAGTGAAATGTAAGTGAGGGGAGGCCCCGCTCTCTTGCTTTCCCAGATGTTTAGTTCATTTCATTCTGATCTCCTTTGCATTATTGTAGCCTTTTTCTGTAGCCTGTCAACTATGTGTCTGTCTATTCCTGTTCTCTCCTCTCTGCACAGGCCATACAAACGCTTCACACTGCGTGGCTGCTGCCACTCTAATCTGGTGGTCCCTGCGCGCACGACCCACGTGGAGTTCCAGGTCTCCGGCAGCCTCTGGAACTGCCATTCTGCGGCCAACAAGGCAGAGTTAATCTCAGCCTATGCTACCCTCCAGTCCCTTATCGTCTTGGTGCTGAAGGAAACATGGATTACCACAGAAAACACTGCTACTCCTACTGCTCTTTCCTCGTCTGACCATGTGTTCTCGCATACCCCGAGAGCATCTGGTCAGGCGGCAGTGGCACAGGAATCCTCATCTCTCCCAAGTGGACATTCTCTTTTTCCCCTGACCCATCTGTCTATCTCCTCATTTGAATTCCATGCTGTCACAGTCACTAGCCCATTCAAGCTTAACATCCTTGTCATTTATCGCCCTCCAGGTTCCCTTGGAGTTCATCAATGAGCTTGACGCCTTGATAAGTTCCTTTACCTGAGGATGGCTCACCCCTCACAGTTCTGGGTGACGTTAACCTCGCTACGTTTGACTTTGACTCATTTCTCTCTGCCTCCTTCTTTCCACTCCTTTCCTCTTTTGACCTCACCCTCTCACCGTCCCCCCCCCCTACTCACAAGGCAGGCAATACGCTTGACCTCATCTTTACTAGATGCTGTTCTTCAACTAATCTCACTGCAACTCCCCTCCAAGTCTCCAACCACTACTTTGTATCCCTTTCTCTCTCGCTCTCCTCCAACACTACTCACTCTGCCCCTACTCCGATGGTAATGTGCCGTCGCAACTCTTCGCTCTCTCTCTCCCGCTACTCTCTCCTCTTCCATCCTATCATCTCTTCCCTCTGCTAAATCCTTCTCCCTCCGATCTCCTGAATCTGCCTCCTCAACCCTCCTCTCCTCCCTTTCTGCATCTTTGACTCTCTATGTCCCCTATTCTCCCGGCCGGCTCGGTCCTCCCCTCCTGCTCCGTAGCTTGACGACTCATTGCGAGCTCACAAAAAGAGGGCTCCGGGCAGCCGACGGAAATGGAGGAAAACTAGACTCCCTGCGGACCTGTCATATTTTCACTCCCTCCTCTCTACATTCTCTTCCTCTGTTTCGCTGCTAAAGCCACTTTCTACCACTCTAAATGTCAAGTCTCTGCCTCTAACCCCAGGAAGCTCTTTTGCCACCTTCTCCTCCCTGCTTAATCCTCCTCCTCCTCCCCTCCCTCATCCCTCTCTGTGGATGACTTTGTCAACCATTTTGAAAATAAGGTTAATTTATTAAGTCAAATGACACCGTTGGTCCTGCTCACACTGCCCCTACCCTATGCTTTGACTTCTTTCTCCCCTCTCTCTCCAAATGAAATCTTGCGACTTGTGACGGCCGGCCGCCCAACAACCTGCACGCTTGACCCTATCCCCCTCCTCTCTTCTCCAGACCATTTCCGGAGACCTTCTCCCTTACCTCACCTCGCTCATCAACTCATCCTTGACCGCTGGCCATGTCCCTTCCGTCTTCAAGAGAGCGAGTAGCACCACTCCTCAAAAAACCTACACTCGATCCCTCCGATGTCAACAACTACAGACCAGTATCCCTTCTTTATTTTCTCTCCAAAACTCTTGAGCGTGCCGTCTCTAGCCAACTCTCCTGCTATCTCTCTCAGAATGACCTTCTTGATCCAAACCAGTCAGGTTTCAAGACTGGTCATTCAACTGAGACTGCTCTTCTCTGTGTCACGGAGGCTCTCTGCACTGCTAAAGCTAACTCTCTCTCCCCTGCTCTTATCCTTCTAGACCTATCCGCTGCCTTTGATACTGTGAACCATCAGATCCTCCTCTCCACCCTCTCCGAGTTGGGCATCTCCGGCGCTGCTCACTCTTGGATTGCGTCCTACTTGACAGGTCGCTCCTACCAGGTGGCGTGGTGAGAATCTGTCTCCGCACCATGTGCTCTCACCACTGGTGTCCCCCAGGGGCTCAGTTCTAGGCCCTCTCCTATTCTCTCTATACATCAAGTCACTTGGCTCTGTCATATCCTCACATGGTCTCTCCTATCATTGCTACGCAGACGACACACAAATAATTTTCTCCTTTCCCCCTTCTGATAACCAGGTGGCGAATCGCATCTCTGCATGTCTGGCAGACATATCAGTGTGGATGTCGGATCACCACCTCAAGCTGAACCTCGGCAAGACGGAGCTGCTCTTCCTCCCGGGGAAGGACTGCCCGCTCCATGATCTCGCCATCATGGTTGACAACTCCATTGTGTCCTCCTCCCAGAGTGCAAAGAACCTTGGCGTGACCCTGGACGATACCCTGTCGTTTCTCCGCTAACATCAAAGCGGTGACCCGATCCTGCAGGTTCATGCTCTACAACATTCGTAGTGTACGACCTTACCTTACACAGAAAGCGGCACAGGTCCTAATCTAAGCACTTGTCATCTCCCGTCTGGATTACTGCAACTCACTGTTGGCTGGGCTCCCTGCCTGTGCCTTTAAACCCCTTCAACTTATCCAGAACGCTGCAGCCCGTCTGGTGTTCGACCTTCCCAAGTTCTCTTATGTCACCCCGCTCCTCCACACACTCCACTGGCTTCCAGTTGAGGCTCGCATCTACTACAAGACCATGGTGCTTGCCTACGGAGCTGTGAGGGGAACGGCACCTCCTTACCTTCAGGCTCTGATCAGACCCTACACCCAAACGAGGGCACTACGTTCATCCACCTCTGGCCTGCTAGCCCCCTACCTCTACGGAAGCACAGTTTCCTTGCACAGCCCAGTCAAAGCTATTCGCCCAATGGTGGGAACAAGCTCCCCCAAGACGCCAGGACAGCGGAGTCACTGAACACCTTCCGGAGACACTTGAAACCCTACCTCTTTAAGGAATACCTGGAATAGTATAAGTAATCCTTCTTCCCCCACCCCCCATAACATTTAAAAAAAATAGCAAATGACAAAAAATGACAAGAAAAATAAATTAAACAGGGTGGTTGTCCCACTGGCTATCATAAGTTCAATGCACCAATTTGTTAGTCGCTCTGGATAAGAGCGTCAGCTAAATGATGTAAATGTAAATGTAAATGTATTTACATTTCTGTATTTTTATATAAAAAGGCAAAATTTCAGAAATTACCTAAAATGCATGAAAAACGATGTGTATTTACCATTACATAAAAACTATTGGTGTCTCTGTATTGAATTGCGAAATGAATGTGTTTTTTTATCTAAAAAGTATAAAAAACACAAAGATCTTCCATATCATCTGTAATCTGTTGATACTCTTTATTGTGATTCTAAGATTAATAATTACAGGAGGCGTAATGAAGGAGCGTCTTACTATTGGTCTTCAAGAAAGGAAGTCAGGATGACAGGATAAAAAACAAAGAGATGAGAGCTAGTAGCTAGGCTAACAGTTGGTAGTGGTTTCCAATATCTGAAGTAAAGTTTTAGGCGAATAGTACTCAAGTAGCTGAGTAACTTTAGGGAAGTAAGTAGGCAGAATATCTGTCCAAAATGAGGTGCATTGTACCGGTGTGCAATAATGATGGTGTTGGAGTCGTGCCTGGCCATGCAGTCATGGGTAAACAGGGAGTACAGGAGGGGGACTGAGCACGCACCCCTGAGGGGCCCCCCGTGTTGAGGATCAGTGTGGCAGATGTGTTGTTACCTACCCTTACCACCTAGGGAGGCCCGTCAGAATTCCAGGATCCAGTTGCAGAAGGAGGTTTTTAGTCCCAGGGTCCTTAGCTTAGTGATGAGCTTTGAGGGCACTATGGTGTTGAACGCTGAGCTGTAGTCAATGAATAGCATTCTCACGTAGGTGTTCCTCTTGTCCAGGTGGGAAAGGGCAGTGTGGAGTGCAATAGAGATTGCATCATCTGTGGATCTGTTGGGGCGGTATGCAAATTGGAGTGGGTCTATGGTGGTCTGCTTATTATAGACTCTGTCAGGGACATGTTGAAAATGTCAGTGAAGACACTTGCCAGTTGGTCAGCGCATGCTCGGAGTACACGTCCTGGTAATCCGTCTGGCCCTGTGGCCTTGTGAATGTTGACCTGCTTAAAAGTCTTACTCACATCGGCTACAGATAGCTTGGTCACATAGTCATCCGGAACAGCTGATGCTCACACTGATCTCACACTGATCACTCCAGTCTCCATGGGTGTAAATTATTCCTGGATGGGATTCTTTTGAGTCATGTCTGAACCAATAGACATTGTGTTCTCCTGCACAGCTCTCAGTGTGTATTGTAAAGTTCAGATTCACAGAGTCTCCTGGCTGGACTGAACCAGAAACAGATTGCTGGAGCACAGTCATGTTTCTGGACCCTGAACCTGATAAGAAAGATGATATGTTTCAATGTTTGAACTTAACATTTGCTGAATACATACAATGATATGTGATTCTGTAAATACCTGATATAAAATGTTAGTAGATGTTAAGTCCCCTATATAGGGGACTTTGAGTGGTTTTGGACCGGTTCTGACTGACATGTTGGTGTATAAAGCGCTTTGTGAACGTCCTAGGGTTCAGTACTTTATAGTGCAAGAAGGCCCCATCTGTCTGATCTCTGCTACCAGTGTCAGCGGAGCTGACTTGAAGTGTGAGGTTTCCCACCCAACATTTGCAGAGGTAAATTACATGTCACTTTTTCTGGCCTATCAAGACAAAGAATCAATTTGCTCTCCCTCTGAGCGAAGGAGCCCAGCCAGAGAGAGAGATGACATATGAAGGGGGACAGTCTGAGTAGGGTCTATCTGAGGGCCACAGACTGGGGGCCCACCAAGTAGTGTCACGCGGAGTTGGGTTCAACAGGGTCTGGCTCCAGCGGATTTGTGTACTAGCTAGCAGAAAATGCTCTGTCATATGAAATGGGGCCAAATTTATATTGTCACTAAATACAGTGGCTTGCAAATATATTAACCCCCCTTGGCATTTTTCTATTTTGTTGCCTTTCAACCTGGAATTAAAATTGATTTTGGGGTTTGTATAATTTGATTTACACAACATGCCTACAACTTCGAAGATGCAAAATATTTTTTCTTGTGAAACAAACAAGAAATAAGACAAAAAAACAGAAAACTTGAGCGTGCATAACTATTCACCCGCCCCAAAGTCAATACTTTGTAGAGCCACCTTTTGCAGCAATTACAGCTGCAAGTCTCTTGGGTTATGTCTCTATAATCTTGGCACATCTAGCCACTGGGATTTTTGCCCATTCTTCAAGGCAAAACTGCTCCAGCTCCTTCAAGTTGGATGGGTTCCGCTGGTGTGCAGCAATCTTTAAGTCATACCACAGATTCTCAATTGGATTGAGGTCTGGGCTTTGACTAGGCCATTCCAATACATTTCAATGTTTCCCCTTAAACCACTTGAGTGTTGCTTTAGCAGTATGCTTAGGGTCATTGTCCTGCTGGAAGGTGAACCTCCGTCCCAGTCTCAAATCTCTGGAAGACTGAAACAGGTTTCCCACAATAATTTCCCCTGTATTTAGCGCCATCCATCATTCCTTCAATTCTGACAAGTTTCCCAGTCCCTGCCGATGGTGTTCTCAGGGTGATGAGAGGTGTTGGGTTTGCGCCAGACATAATGTTTTGCTTGATGGCTAAAGAGCTCAATTTTAGTCTCATCTGACCAGAGTACCTTCTTCCATATATTTGGGGAGTCTCCCACATGCCTTTTGGTGAACACCAAACATGTTTGCTTATTTTTTTCTTTAAGCAATGGCTTTTTTTCTGGCCACTCTTCCATAAAAGCCCAGTACTGTGGAGTGTACGGCTTAAAAGTAGTCATATGGACAGATACCGCAATCTCCGCTGTGGAGCTTTGCAGCTCCTTCAAGGTTATCTTTGGTCTCTTTGTTGCCTCTCTGATTAATGCCCTCCTTGCTTGCCTGGTCCGTGAGTTTTGGTGGGCGGCCCTCTCTTGGCAGGTTTGTTGTGGTGCCATATTCTTAAAATTTTTTAATAATGGATTTAATGGTGCTCCGTGGGATGTTCAAAGTTTCAGATATTTCTTTATAACCCAACCCTGATCTGTACTTCTCCACAACTTTGTCCCTGACCTGTTTTTGTCCCTGACCTCTTTGTCCCTGACCTCTCACCGTCCCCCTACTCACAAGGCAGGCAATACGCTTGACCTCATCTTCACTAGATGCTGCTCCTCTACTAATCTCACTGCAACTCCCCTCCATGTCTCCGACCACTACTTTGTTTCCTTTTCTCTCTCACTCTCCTCCCACACTACTCACTCTGCCCCTACACAGATGGTAATGCGCCGCCGCAACCTTCGCTCTCTCTCTCCCACTACTCTCTCCTCTTCCATCCTATCATCTCTTCCCTCTGCTCAATCCTTCTCCCTCCAATCTCCTGATTCTGCCTCCTCAACCCTCCTCTCCTCCCTTTCTGCATCCTTTGACTCTCTGTGTCCCCTATCCTCCCGGCCGGCTCGGTCCTCCCCTCCAGCTCCGTGGCTTGATGACTCATTGCGAGCTCACAGAACAGAGCTCCGGGCAGCGGAGCGGAAATGGAAGAAAACTAAACTCCCTGCCGACCTGGCATCTTTTCCCTCCCTCCTCTCTACATTTTCTTCATCTGTTTCTGCTGCTAAGGCCACCTTCTACCACTCTAAATTCTAAGCATCTGCCTCTAACCCTAGGAAGCTCTTTGCCACATTTTCCTCCCTCCTGAATCCTCCCCCCTCCTCTCTCTCTGTGGATGACTTCGTCCAACCACTTTGAAAAGAAGGTTGACGACATCCGATCCTCGTTTGTTAAGTCTAATGACACTGCTGGTCCTGCTCACACTGCCCTACCCTATGCTTTGACTTCTTTCTCCCCTCTCTCTCCAGATAAAATCCTGCGACTTGTGACTGCAGGCCGCCCAACAACCTGCCCGCTTGACCCCATCCCCTCCTCCCTTCTCCAGACCATCTCCGGTGACCTTCTCCCCTACCTCACCTCGCTGATCAACTCATCCTTGACCGCTGGCCATGTCCCTTCCGTCTTCAAGAGAGCGAGAGTTGCTCCCCTTCTCAAAAAACCAACACTCGACCCCACTGATGTCAACAACTACAGAGCAGTATCCCTTCTTTCTTTTCTTTCCAAAACTATTGAGTGTGCCGTCTTTAGCCAACTCTCTTGCTATCTCTCAGAATGACCTTCTTGATCCAAACCAATCAGGTTTCAGGACTGGTCATTCAACTGGAGACTGCTCTTCTCTGTGTCACGGAGACTCTCCGCACTGCTAAAGCTAACTCTCTCTCCTCTGCTCTTGTCCTTCTAGACCTGTCTGCTGCCTTTGATACTGTGAACCATCAGATCCTCCTCTCCACCCTCTCCGAGCTGGGCATCTCCGGCGCGGCTCACTCCTGGATTGCATCCTACCTGACCGGTCGCTCCTACCAAGTGGCGTGGCGGGAAGCTGTCTCCGCACCACGTGTCTCACCACTGGTGTCCCCCAGGGCTCGGTTCTAGGCCCTCTCCTTTTCTCCCTATACACCAAGTCACTTGGCTCTGTCATATCCTCACATGGCCTTTCCTATCATTGCTACGCTGACGATACACAACTAATCTTCTCCTTTCCCCCTTCTGATAACCAGGTGGCGAATCGCATCTCTGCATGTCTGGCAGACATATCAGTATGGATGACGGATCACCACCTCAAGCTGAACCCTGGCAAGACGGAGCTGCTCTTCCTCCCGGGGAAGGACTGCCCGTTCCATGATCTCGCCATCACGGTTGACAACTCCGCTGTGTCCTCCTCCCAGAGTGCGAAGAGCCTAGGCGTGACCCTGGACAACACCCTGTCGTTCTCCGCCAACATCAAGGCGGTGACCCGCTCCTGCAGGTTCATGCTCTACAACATTCGGAGAGTGCGACCCTGCCTTACACAGGAAGCGGAGCAGGTCCTGGTCCAGGCACTTGTCATCTCCCGTCTGGACTACTGCAACTCGCTGTTGGCTGGCCTCCCTGCCTGTGCCATTAAACCCCTACAACTCATCCAGAATGCCGCAGCCCGTCTGGTGTTCAACCTTCCCAAGTTCTCTCACGTCACCCCCCTCCTCCGCACACTCCACTGGCTTCCAGTTGAAGCTCGCATCCGCTACAAGACCATGGTGCTTGCCTATGGAGCAGTGAGGGGAACGGCACCTCTGTACCTTCAGGCTCTGATCAGTCCCTACACCCAAACGAGGGCATTGCGTTCATCCACCTCTGGCCTGCTGGCTCCCCTTCCTCTGCGGAAGCATAGCTCCCGCTCAGCCCAGTCAAAACTGTTTGCTGCTCTGGCACCCCAATGGTGGAACAAGCTCCCTCACGACGCCAGGACAGCGGAGTCACTCACCACCTTCCGGAGACATTTGAAACCCCACCTCTTTAAGGAATACCTGGGATAGGATAAAGTATTCCTTGTAACCCCCCAAATTGTAAAGTGGTTATCCCACTGGCTATAGGAGTGAACGCACCAATTTGTGAGTCGCTCTGGCTGAGAGCGTCTGCTAAATGACGTTAATGTGCCCTTGAGCAAGGCACTTAACCCTAATTGCTCCTGTAAGTCGCTCTGGATAAGAGCGTCTGCTAAATGACTAAAATGTAAATGTAAATGTAAATGTCTGTTTGGAGAGCTCCTTGGTCTTCATGGTGCTGCTTGCTTGGTGGTGCCCCTTGCTTAGTGGTGTTGCAGACTCTGGGGACTTTCAGAACAGGTGTATATACAGTGGGGAAAAAAAGTATTTAGTCAGCCACCAATTGTGCAAGTTCTCCCACTTTAAAAAAGATGAGAGAGGCCTGTAAGTTTCATCATAGGTACACGTCAACTATGACAGACAAATTGAAAAGAAATTTCCAGAAAATCACATTGTAGGATTTTTATGAATTTATTTGCAAATTATGGTGGAAAATAAGTATTTGGTCAATAACAAAAGTTTCTCAATACTTTGTTATATACCCTTTGTTGCAATGACACAGGTCAAACGTTTTCTGTAAGTCTTCACAAGGTTTTCACACACTGTTGCTGGTATGTTGGCCCATTCCTCCATGCAGATCTCCTCTAGAGCAGTGATGTTTTGGGGCTGTCGCTGGGCAACACGGACTTTCAACTCCCTCCAAAGATTTTCTATGGGGTTGAGATCTGGAGACTGGCTAGGCCACTCCAGGACCTTGAAATGCTTCTTACGAAGCCACTCCTTCGTTGCCCGGGCGGTGTGTTTGGGATCATTGTCATGCTGAAAGACCCAGCCACGTTTCATCTTCAATGCCCTTGCTGATGGAAGGAGGTTTTCACTCAAAATCTCACGATACATGGCCCCATTCATTCTTTCCTTTACACAGATCAGTCGTCCTGGTCCCTTTGCAGAAGAACAGCCCCAAAGCATGATGTTTCCACCCCCATGATTCACAGTAGGTATGGTGTTCTTTGGATGCAACTCAGCATTCTTTGTCCTCCAAACACGACGAGTTGAGTTTTTTACAAAAAAGTTCTATTTTGGTTTCATCTGACCATATGACATTCTCCCAATCCTCTTCTGGATCATCCAAATGCACTCTAGCAAACTTCAGACGGGCCTGGACATGTACTGGCTTAAGCAGGGGGACACGTCTGGCACTGCAGGATTTGAGTCCCTGGCGGCGTAGTGTGTTACTGATGGTAGGCTTTGTTACTTTGGTCCCAGCTCTCTGCAGGTCATTCACTAGGTCCCCCCGTGTGGTTCTGGGATTTTTGCTCACCGTTCTTGTGATCATTTTGACCCCACGGGGTGAGATCTTGCGTGGAGCCCCAAACCGAGGGAGATTATCAGTGGTCTTGTATGTCTTCCATTTCCTAATAATTGCTCCCACAGTTGATTTCTTCAAACCAAGCTGCTTACCTATTGCAGATGCAGTCTTCCCAGCTTGGTGCAGGTCTACAATTTTGTTTCTGGTGTCCTTTGACAGCACTTTGGTCTTGGCCATAGTGGAGTTTGGAATGTGACTGTTTGAGGTTGTGGACAGGTGTCTTTTATACTGATAACAAGTTCAAACAGGTGCCATTAATACAGGTAATGAGTGGAGGACAGAGGAGCCACTTAAAGAAGAAGTTACAGGTCTGTGAGAGCCAGAAATCTTGCTTATTTGTAGGTGACCAAATACTTATTTTCCACCATAATTTGAAAATAAATTCATAAAAAAATCCTACAATGTGATTTTCTGGATTTTTTTTCTCTCAATTTGTCTGTCATAGTTGACGTGTACCTATGATGAAAATTACAGGCCTCTCTCATCTTTTTAAGTGGGAGAACTTGCACAATTGGTGGCTGACTAAATACTTTTTTCCCCCACTGTATATGCTCTTGGTATCAAACTTAGTTGTGTGCCTTAGATATCTTTGGCCCACCCCATGCAGCAGTTACAGTTCTCCTGATGACCTATAGGAGGACTGTTATACATAGAACAGATCTTGATATGTACCAGGGGAACAGGGGTGGAGCATTATGACTGTACATAGGGGAATCACTTACAGGATGAAACAGGTCTATTGTATGTCGGTCGCATTAACTATCATTCACAGAATCATGCTCTAAATGAAGTGTAACACCTGATAGTTTAGTAGGGGTCAGTGGTTTACCTGGGTGGATAGGGCTCTTAGCTGTAGCCTAGTATACATTGATACAACTTCTACTTTAAACTCTGTAAATCAATAATCGTAGTTCAAGAATGAAGATGAACATGCTTTTTAGTACAGGACTCGGCTTAAACTGTGTCTGGGAAACTGGCCCATGTGATAAGATAGAGGCTATATAGCATGCAGTATGTCAGTGGACTGTGTTTCTAATTGTCATGGTCGTGATCAACAATGTAAGCATGAGAGAAAACACACTGACACCACGTAGACATCCTGCTGAAACCACATAGTGAGTGAAAGGCCAACCAGGCCTATCCAAAGCAAAGAGACGGCCTTGTCTTGAGCTCACAGCAGAACAAAGTGCTCAGGTATCTGTGAACAGCTCACTGAGTGCATGATGCGTGGGTGGGTTTAGCATGGTAACAGTAGGTAGTCTCTGCAGAAGCCCTCTGGACAAACATTCATACAGGCATACTGTATGTACAGAACCCAAGAGATGGAATTGTCACGCCCTGGCTCTGGGGACTCTTTAATGTTGAGCCAGGGTGTTAGTTCCTATGTTTAGTTGTTCTGTGTGTTTATTATAGATAGTTTAGATCTATGTTGGCCAGGGTGGTTCCCAATCAGAGGCAGCTGTAGCTCGTTGTCTCTGATTGGGAACCATACTTAGGCAGCCTGTTTTGCACAGTTGATTGTGGGATCTTGTTCTGTATAGGTTTGTGTTGGTGAGCCTTTAGACTTCACGTATCGTTTTGTTGTTGGTATTAAGTACTCATTAAAAGATGTACGCCTATCACGCTCGCGCCTTGGTCTGCCTCTTACAACGATCGTGACAGGAATAAGTCTATTTTAGTCCCTATCAGTTGTTTAAATACTGTATATATTTATTAATGCAAAAAGAAGGCACATTCTGTACACAGGGATTTCAGGAGAGCAGTTCAATCAATTAACACATACAGCATAAGCAAGGATGATGATGCTCAATTGAATTAGAAGTCGCAGGGGGAGTACTTGCTTCCATTTTATTAAGGCTTTCCAGTAAATTTTGGAAAATTGCTGCAGGGACTTTTTCCATTCAGCCACAAGAGCATTAGTGAGGTTGAGCACTGATGTTGGGTGATTAGGCCTGGCTCGCAGTCAGCGTTCCAATTCATCCCAAAGGTGTTCGATGGGGTTGAAGTCAGGGCTCTGTGCAGGCCAGTCAATTTCTTCCCTACCGATTTCGGGAAACCATTTCTGTATGGACCTTGCTTTGTGCACAGGTGTATTGTCATGCTAAAACAGGAAATGGCCTTTCCCAAACTGTTGCCACAAAGTTGGAAGCACAGAATCGTCTAGAATGTCATTGTATGCTGTAGCGTTAAGATTTCCCTTCACTGGAACTAAGGGGCCTAGCCCGAACCATGAAAAACAGCCCCAGAACATTATTCCTCCTCCACCAAACGTTACAGTTGGCACTATGCATTGGGGCAGGTAGCGTTCTCCTGGCATCTGCCAAACATAGATTAGTCCGTCGGACTGCCAGATAGTGAAGGCGTGATTCATCACTCCAGAGAACGCGTTTCCACTGCTCCAGAGTCCAATGGCGGCGAGCTTTACACCACTCCAGCCGCCACTTGGCATTGTGCATAGTGATCTTAGGCTTGTGTGCGGCTGTTCGGCCTAGGAAACCCATTTCATGAAGCTCCCGACAAAGTTATTGTGCTGCTGTCGGGTGCTGACGTTGCTTCCAGAGGCAGTTTGGAACTTGGTAGTGAGTGTTGCAACCGAGGACAGGCGATTTTTATGCGCTACGCGCTTCAGCACTCGGCGGTCCCGTTCTGTGAGCTTGTGTGGCCTAACACTTGGCGGCTGAGCCGTTGTTGCTCCTAGACGTTTCCACTTCACAATAACAGCACTTACAGTTGACCGGGGCAGCTCTAGCAGGGCCGGAATTTTACAAACAGATTTTTAGAAAGGTGGCATCCTATGAAGGTGCCACGTTGAAAGTCACTGAGCTCTTCAGTAAGGCCATTCTACTGCCAATGTTGGTCTATGGAGATCGCATGGCTGTGTGCTCAATTTCATACACCTGTCAGCAACGGGTATGGCTGAAATAGTCGAATCCACTAATTTGAAGGGGTGTCCACATACTTTTGTATATATAGTGTATGTACATGGATGAACATGTGTGGGGTAAACACCTACACAATTAAACAAGTACATTTTATGTCAGTCTTCCATTCCTTGTATATTATTCACAGAAACATTCACTAAGTGTAACACCTGAGTGTGCCATGCCAGATTGGACACCCCAGCCAATCAACTAATTTGACACACTTTATCTAGTCTGTTTTACTCTGTGGTTATTGTGGTTCTAAAAGGAAGCAATCTATCAGAAGGAGGATGCTCCTCTATTGGTCTCCTTCTCACAGAGCACCCTACAGTAGTCGTTGTGCTTCACAAGGCATGTCTGTTTGAGAATGTACTGAACGTTCTTCCATCACATCATCCCAAAATGGCCCCTCCCCTGGACCACAAGTTAGAATAGATGGTGCTGTATCACAAATGAGATGCTTAACTCAGAGGGTTCAAATAGGGTTCATTAGCAGTTATTTGTGGTTTGGAACTGATTTCAGATAACGAAATATATATTACAGTCAGTTTTATAAATAACTGTTTTGCTGTGGCTGTAATCTGTCTGGTGCAACATGAACAACAAGTAAATATAGTGAGAACAACAGTGACACCACATAGACATCCTGCTGAAAACCACATAGAGACACAGAGACACAGAGAGCAGGTAGGAGGGTCCAATGTGCACAAAGCCAGCAGGCCCACCTAACCGAAGCGTAGATACGACCTCATCTTGGGCTTACAGAAGACTGCAGAGTACCTGTGAACTTGTTCACTGTGTGGGGGTGGGTGTGAGTGACATGCTATCAACACAATTAAAAGAGGACAACACATTACAGAGGAGAGATTACTTGAATGAATAGGTTGTCTCTCATACAGTGAGGGAAAAAAGTATTTGATCCCCTGCTGATTTTGTACGTTTGCCCACTGACAAAGAAATAATCCGTCTATAATTTTAATGGTAGGTTTATTTGAACAGTGAGAGACAGAATAACAACAAAATATCCAGAAAAACGCATGTCAAAAATGTTATAAACTGATTTGCACTTTAATGAGGGAAATAAGTATTTGACCCCTCTGCAAAACATGACTTAGTACTTGGTGGCAAAACCCTTGTTGGCAATCACAGAGGTCAGACGATTCTTGTAGTTGGCCACCAGGTTTGCACACATCTCAGGAGGGATTTTGTCCCACTCCTCTTTGCAGATCTTCTCCAAGTCATTAAGGTTTCGAGGCTGATGTTTGGCAACTCGAACCTTCAGCTCCCTCCACAGATTTTCTATGGGATTAAGGTCTGGAGACTGGCTAGGCCACTCCAGGACCTTAATGTGCTTCTTCTTGAGCCACTACTTTGTTGCCTTAGCCGTGTGTTTTGGGTCATTGTCATGCTGGAATACCCATCCACGACCCATTTTCAATGCCCTGGCTGAGGGAAGGAGGTTCTCACCAAGATTTGACGGTACATGGCCCCGTCCATCGTCCCTTTGATGCGGTGAAGTTGTCCTGTCCCCTTAGCAGAAACACACCCCTAAAGCACCGTTCTCATGATCATTGCAACTCCACGAGGTGAGATCTTGCATGGAGCCCCAGGCCGAGGGAGATTGACAGTTCTTTGTGTTTCTTCCATTTGCGAATAATCGCACCAACTGTTGTCACCTTCTCACCAAGCTGCTTGGCGATGGTCTTGTAGCCCATTCCAGCCTTGTGTGGGTCTACAATCTTGTCCCTGACATCCTTGGAGAGCTCTTTGGTCTTGGCCATGGTGGAGAGTTTGGAATCTGATTGATTGATTGCTTCTGTGGACAGGTGTCTTTTATACAGGTAACAAGCTGAGATTAGGAGCATTCCCTTTAAGAGTGTGCTCCTAATCTCAGCTCGGAAGGGGTCAAATACTTATTTCCCTCATTCAAATGCAAATCAATTTCAACATTTTTATATGCGTTTTTCTGGATTTTTGTTGTTATTCTGTCTCTCACTGTTCAAATAAACCTACCATTACAATTATAAACTGATCATTTCTTTGTCAGTGGGCAAATGTACACAATCAGCAGGGGATCAAATACTTTTTTCCCTCACTGTACTTATTCAACTATCACTGGAAATCAATTTTTAAAAATTACACGTAAAAACATGAGTCATTTTCTTCGTCATATAGAGAGCACTCTACTACCACTTTTATTTTGAGTGATGCTGTGGCTCCTCCTGTTAACTAAGCTACACTTTATAATAACTTAGTTGATGTTGGTAGTAATGATCCAGTGATGATGACTACCTAGCCTGTTTGATGCATGTGACGCTATGATGCTGATATGGATTCATAACATGATACAGATGTGTAATATGCATATAATAAATGTATGTATTACTTTGTTATAGATTCTTAACAGCCACACAGAGTCTTTGTTGGGCCTTTGTTGACAGATATTATGACTACACACATTAACTACCTCAGGAAATACGTTTTCAACGCTTGTTCGTCAAATTAATTAACAATTTGAACATATTCACAACTTCTAAATGTTGCTGCGTCTCTGCTGGTGAAGCAGTCGCAGGGGACTTCCATGTAACCTGCTGCTCCCTATCGACAGATAAATGAATTGCAGTCCTCCAAGGTGCACTTCTACATTCACATTTTGTCAATAGTTTGTGAAAAGTCCTCAGTCACAAAGTGTACATTGTCCTGTCTGAAATCAGTCGCTCAACAATATAAAAACTGTTCAAAGTATATTCACCTAAGCTGTTTATTTTAGTTCAGGCTTTTCTCATGAAGAGAGTGAGTTGTGCTCTTAGTGACATGGTTGTTTGTGGTTTAGATGCAGGTGTTTGTAGAGAGCGCATGGTGAGGACTGTAGGTCATTGCTGGGGGTTAAAGATGAGTTTAGCTGAGAGTTAAATCTATTTAGGGCATTCAGAATACCACAGAGATCTTTTCAGGATACAGTTAAAAAAGATTTTGAGACAAACTTAAACACCAGTCAATAGATGCATTTTTACAGTGTATTATGCAACCAAACATACCTTTGTTACATTGAGCATAAGCCTAATATGGTTGTTGCATACTGAATCTGTGGGTAAAATTTAAAGAGAGAGAAACATATGAATGCAAACCAAACAATGCCTCTGAATGAAAGCAGTTGAATGTTTTATTGGATCTAAAATGCACAACAGTATCAATGTTAAAATGAGCTCGACAGAATACTATTACAACACACAATGAACAGCCATAGTTATACATACAGTGTAGAAAACACAAAATCAATGCAAGTTATTAAAGATCAAAAGTTGACGTTTCAGTCCATGTTTTTGCACCTCACCCCAGAATACACAGTGTCTCTCTCCATGGTGCCCCTCTGTCTCTGGGTCTTTGGCTTCTTGTGGATGACATTCAGAGCAGCGTAATGGACAGACGTGAGTGTGTCATCATCTTTTTGATCCTAAGAGGAATAGCAAAACAAATTCCAAAGACATCAGGAAATTACCTGATATTTTGACAGAAGGATCTGTTTACAGTTCATCAAACTCATAAAAACATTTTTTTTCACTGTATGGTCTGGATACCTGATTATAAGAACTGGGGACTCCCCGGACCACTTGACTGAGGGTCCATTCCTTTTAGACAAACACATGGTGGAATTATCATCAACATCATCTTTATCATCATCATAAACCTCATCATCATCATCATCATACAATGAATTAACCCAGTTTCATGACTAAAATTTACATTTTACAGACGCTCTTATCCAGAGCAACTTACAGGAGCAATTAGGGTTAAGTGCTTTGCTCAAGGGCACGTCAACAGATTTTTCACCTAGTCAGCTCGGGGATTAGAACCAGCGACCTTTCGATTACTGGCACAACGCTCTTAACCCCTAAGCTACCTGCCGCCCCAATGTGTAATGTATACCGCCCCAACAGTTTAAGCATATATTGTGGGCAATGATAACACTTACCTCTACACAGCAGAGAGGTTTTCTTGGTCATCTTATACAAAACACAACCAAGGACAATGATGAGGATGACACAAAGAGCCAACACTACACCCAGACAGTACACCAAGAGAACATGGTCCTTACAACCATCTGTAGAAATACAGACAGTGATAGAGGAAATTCAGGACTTTTTGTTCAACCAGGCATACAATTTATTCACAGCAATGTTAAAGAATGTTAGACATTTTCAGAAATGTCAGAAATATAACTTTACGGTCAATGTCCAGCTTGGTCCCGTTTCCAAACAGTATCTCCCCACATGAGGCCACAGCACAGTAGTAAGTCCCAGCATCAGAGAGGCTGAGGTTCCTCTTGGGGAGGTTGTAGACACAGCTCTGTGTAGGAGACCCAGCCTCAGGGCTCTTCTCACACTGATCACTCCTGTCTCCATAGGTGTAAATGATTCCTGGACGGGATTCTCCTGAGCCATGTCTGAACCAATAGACACTGTGTTCTCCTGCACAGGTCTCAGTGTGTATTGTACAGTTCAGAGTCACAGAGTCTCCTGTCTGGACTGACTCAGACACAGGCTGCTGGAGAACAGACATGCTGTTGGACCCTGAATCTGAAGAGAGTGAGTAAGATCATGGTGTGTACATTCAATTTTCCTCCAAATTCATTAATTTACAATTATAGGAACACACTTCAGTATTTAACATTTTTAAAAGGAACTGATGTTACCTTTCACAAATATAACTGTTCCTTCTCCAAATTTGACATCACTCGCTATCATACTACCACAGTAGTATGTAGCTGAGTCCCCTGACTCTATCTTGGAGATGGTCAGGTTACAGCTGTCAACTTCTCTCTTCACACTCAAACGTTTATTCTCCGTAAAAGTCCTTGTCAAAGTTGTTGGAATATGTATTTTTTTTTCGGGATAAATTGATACTGTCATGAGAAGAGGTTTCTGTCCAACAGTTTGCTTGAACCAAGAGACTTTGATCAAATCAGATCGACAAAAGCAAGTGAGAGATACACTTTGTCCAAGGTGTGTAACCATCACAGGGTCTGGTTGGATTACATTTTTGTTAAGTACACAACCTGTGAAGCAAACAAACTAAATAAATGAAAGACAAAGGTATAGTACAGAATGATACATTATTATCATTATTCAGACTACATGGTCATTCAATTGGATTCAAAAAGACTGACATAAAAAGTACAAGGATCCACATGAATATTTCTTACTTACCAAAATTGGTGTAAAACAAAAAGATTGTCCAATATATAATCATCATTTTAATGTCCTTTCTGCACTGTATAGTGGTGGGTCTGACAACGGGGCACCTTTTATATGATGACACTCATCGGGTAGTCATTATGAAGTAGGCGGAAACACTGAACAAAGTGATTTCATTGGCTCTCTGAATAGGCATAAACCATCTGATAAAAACTACAATCTAACGTGTCCTGTGGCATACCATAGTTAGAGCAGCCCTTCAAATGACTTAAAGTCAGAGTTACTGGTTTGTATTTTTTCATCATTTGGGTCGGTGGCTGAGACTAGTGGTACATATGTCCTCTTTGACATACACAGGGGTTTACATTGTATTTCTCACTTCATGTCTGTAGAAGGCAGTTCAAGCTTTCAGGAGGAAATTAATTCTGGTGAGGTTGGCACCTTTTTGACAAAATAAAGATGTGATCCTTTGATACCTGGTGCAAATAAATGGTAAGAATTGGGCCATTAAACTTCGAAATAAAAACATGTTTATTGAAATATCAAACAAGCATAAAGGCAGGTTACAGCTATTATCATCAAAAGGAAGAGTTCAGACATTTGCAAAATTATTATATAAATGTTGTTCATACAAAAACAAATGTATGCAGTCAGTCAACCTCATCCAATAGGCCCCTGCAAAGGCATCCTACAGCAAATAAGAAATGTAGAGTATATAATCGCCAGTTCACACAGGCACAATCAACATCAAAGTGGAGTTCAGAGGAGGGGTGGGGCTGATTCTTATTGGATGACCCATACATGTCAAGTCCTGTCTTGATGACTCACACAAGAGTAGATGGTTTCTTCCTCTCTCTGTTCTCTCTCTCTCCTCTGTCTCCTGGGATTGGTACTCTTCTTGTCAGGGAACTTCAGGGCGGTATAGTTTAGGGCAGCATCATCACCGTGGAGTTACACTATGGGGATGAAACACAGACTCACTCAATTCAGAATCTGGGTCAAATCTAATGCTGTAATATTTAGCTTTAATACTGTTATCCAGTCTCACTCTTGATACAGCAATTTTGCTAACCTGTTGGTCTGAGGTGTTGGCATGAGGATTCCCATACTGGCTCTGCTGAGAAGGGGTCCCCGCTAAAAGAAAAATGACAAAACATTTAAAACACTTGAAACCTCCTCTTGTTTACTTATTAAAAGGCATACTACCATGTATTATTTTCTTCTGAATTAAGAAATGAAATCAGAGTACCTGTAAATAGGTTGATGTGAGTGAGAGGGGGTGTTGCTGGCATGACAAGAGAAAAAGCTGTTCGTCACTGCAACATAAAGATGCTTGGGTATGGCCTAAATAAATACATTCAACTTCCTTTGTCTTGATTATAGTTAAATGCTTTATTCATCATATCACAAGTAAGTCACTGTCAATGAGTTTGGAAGAGAAGCAATGCACCTAATTCATTACAGTTACAGCTAATAAAGTTAACAATTAAGGCTGTGTCATTCATCCAGTTCTACTGTCTGATCCCAGAGTACACCATCTCCTCCACCTTGTTGCTTCTCTGTCTTCTAGACCTGTTCTTCTTGTTGCTCAGATTCAGAGCTACATAATGGAGACTGTCTGCATCTTGGGCCTGTGAAGAACAATTATAAAATGGGGGAAGTATTACTATATGTTTTTATTGTAACCACTTTCAAACTTCCCTTTTATGGTAAAACAACATCAGGAATTCTGTTTACCCTTGCATCTGAAGAAGAGACTGCTGGACCTCTTGTCTGAGAGACGGGTCCTGAAAAGAAAGACAGAAAAGATAAAGATACAACTACTTCTTCCACTACAGATACAGCTGGTGAAATAAAAGAATATAAACTTTTCTGAAGGACTGTACCTGCTACATACAGTGGGGAGAACAAGTATTTGATACACTGCCGATTTTGCAGGTTTTCCTACTTACAAAGCATGTAGAGGTCTGTAATTTTAATCATAGGTACACTTCAACTGTGAGAGACCAGAAAATCCAGAAAATCACATTGTATGATTTTTAAGTAATTAATTAGCATTTTATTGCATGACATAAGTATTTGATCACCTACCAACCAGTAAGAATTCCGGCTCTCACAGACCTGTTCGTTTTTCTTTAAGAAGCCCTCCTGTTCTCCACTCATTACCTATATTAACTGCACCTGTTTGAACTCGTTACCTGTATAAAAGACACCTGTCCACACACTCAATCAAACAGACTCCAACCTCTCCACAATGGCCAAGACCAGAGAGCTGTGTAAGGACATCAGGGATAAAATTGTAGACCTGCACAAGGCTGGGATGGGCTACAGGACAATAGGCAAGCAGCTTGGTGAGAAGGCAACAACTGTTGGCGCAATTATTAGAAAATGGAAGAAGTTCAAGATGACGGTCAATCACCCTCGGTCTGGGGCTCCATGCAAGATCTCACCTCGTGGGGCATCAATGATCATGAGGAAGGTGAGGGATCAGCCCAGAACTACACGGCAGCACCTGGTCAATGACCTGAAGAGAGCTGGGACCACAGTCTCAAAGAAAGCCATTAGTAACACATTACGCCGTCATGGATTAAAATCCTGCAGCGCACGCAAGGTCCCCCCTGCTCAAGCCAGCGCATGTCCAGGCCCGTCTGAAGTTTGCCAATGACCATCTGGATGATCCAGAGGAGGAATGGGAGAAGGTCATGTGGTCTGATGAGACAAAAATAGAGCTTTTTGGTCTAAACTCCACTCGCCGTGTTTGGAGGAAGAAGAAGGATGAGTACAACCCCAAGAACACCATCCCAACCGTGAAGCATGGAGGTGGAAACATCATTCTTTGGGGATGCTTTTCTGCAAAGGGGACAGGACGACTGCACCATATTGAGGGGAGGATGGATGGGGCCATGTATCGCGAGATCTTGGCCAACAACCTCCTTCCCTCAGTAAGAGCATTGAAGATGGGTCGTGGCTGGGTCTTCCAGCATGACAACGACCCGAAACACACAGCCAGGGCAACTAAGGAGTGGCTCCGTAAGAAGCATCTCAAGGTCCTGGAGTGGCCTAGCCAGTCTCCAGACCTGAACCCCATAGAAAATCTTTGGAGGGAGCTGAAAGTCCGTATTGCCCAGCGACAGCCCCGAAACCTGAAGGATCTGGCGAAGGTCTGTATGGAGGAGTGGGCCAAAATCCCTGCTGCAGTGTGTGCAAACCTGGTCAAGACCTACAGGAAACGTGTGATCTCTGTAATTGCAAACAAATGTTTCTGTATTAAATATTAAGTTCTGCTTTTCTGATGTATCAAATACTTATGTCATGCAATAAAATGCAAATTAATTACTTAAAAAATCAAACAATGTGATTTTCTGGATTTTTGTTTTACATTCCATCTCTCACAGTTGAAGTGTACCTATGATAAAAATTACAGACATCTACATGCTTTGTAAGTAGGAAAACCTGCAAAATCGGCAGTGTATCAAATACTTGTTCTCCCCACTGTACGTATATCATTCATTTATTTGGTTTGGACTTCACTTACCCCTACACTGCAGATACTTTCTCTTGATTGTGATGTTCGTGATGCTACCAAGGACAATGATCAGGATAAATGAGAGACCCAATGCAGCACTCAGGAAGTACACCAAGAGAAGAGGGTCTGCAACATTGTCTGGGAAAATGATTGGACGTTTTCTTATGTGATCTAAATAACTAGCACTGTGTACAGTTGGACACAATAGATTATACAATAGATATAAACAGAAATGTAAGATGTATCACCTACCCTTGATCTCCAGCTTGGTCCCGTTTCCAAACAGTATCTCCCCACATGAGGCCACAGCACAGTAGTAAGTCCCAGCATCAGAGAGGCTGAGGTTCCTCTTGGGGAGGTTGTAGACACAGCTCTGTGTAGGAGACCCAGCCTCAGGGCTCTTCTCACACTGATCACTCCTGTCTTCATGGGTGTAAATGATTCCTGGACGGGAATCTCCTGAGCCATGTCTGAACCAATAGACACAGTGTTCTCCTGCACAGGTCTCAGTGTGTATTGTACAGTTCAGAGTCACAAAGTCTCCTGTCTGGACTGACTCAGACAGACTGCTGTACAACGGTGGTGTTTCTGGACCCTGAACCTGACAAAAAGGTTTTCATGTCAGTAAATGTGTTTCCTATTTTGTGTCCTAACTCAACATTTGCTGAAAACTTAAGCTACAGTAATATGTTATTGTGGGATTACCTTACATTTAATTAAGACATTGTATATCCAAAATGTAAAATGCAACAATGCTCATGATTATAGTTACAGAACACTCGATTCTAGTTATATTCTCTCTAAATTCAGATGTTGTACCTTTAACAATGAGAATTGCTCCTTCTCCAAATCCACCTTGTTGGAATAAGAACTCCCACAATAATTATTGCTGAATCTGAGAGCTGCATGTCTGAGATCCTTAGGTGTTTTATTCCTTTGCCACTTTGCACTAAGTAGTGAGGGTTGCCTTCAAATTCATTGTGGAATGTGGCATTATTGTCATAACTGTAGAATGTTGTCATGAGCTGAGGATTGTCAGCCAATGTTTGCTTGAACCACAAGAAGTGCAGTGCCAAGTTGCCTTCATGGAAGCATTGCAATGTCACTGTGTCTCCTATGTTGGCTGAAACAAGGTGCATGGCTGATGATTGTACCCCAGCTAGAATACACACAAAGACAGATATGAATTACATCAATAAAGTTCCTGGTTGACTTCAAATGTATGGTGTACCCCCTATAAGCACAGAAATATATAAGTTGGACCTACCCATCTCCCTGAGAAGTGGAAATATCAGGCAGAGTGTGATGATCATCTTTGAAGTTAGTAACTGTGTCTTGAGTGGAAGAAGTCTACCCAAGTAAAAAAAAAGAAATCAACAGTGGGCTATTTGGTGATTGGTTAAACTGGACACGTCATTTTTGTTGATGCCTTATCCAGCCCACCATAAACTGAGAATCACTTACTGTATATAATCAATGCTAAAAGTGGACCAATGCTAGTAATTTGCAACAACTGGCTGGATGAAAGCTGTCTAATACTCTGTTAAAACTCTTATCTGGATAGATAGTCTGTGTAAGACCAATCAAAATATTATCCAACAACCTTTTTTTCCTTCTTGGAAATCATACTTTACCACCCCATTTACCATCACAGGTTAATTTATATTTTTAAATACGTTTTTCATGTAGTTTTTACAACAACAAAAAATTAGCATACATTATACAGTGCATTAGGAAAGTATTCAGACCCTTTGACTTTTTAAACATTTTGTTACATTACAGCATTATTCTAAAATTGATTACATAAATAAAAAATCTAATCAATCTGCACAAAATACAACATAATGACAAAGCGAAAAAAAGGTTTTTAGATTTTTTTTGCAAATGTATTACAAATAAAAAAGAGAAATACCTAATTTATTTAGGTATTTAGACCCTTTGCTATGAGACTCAAAATTGAGCTCAGGTGCATCCTGTATCCATTGATCAGAGTCCCCCTGAGGTAAATTCAATTGATTGGCCATGATTTGGAAAGGCACACACCTGTCTATATAAGGTCCCAGAGTTGACAGTGCATGTCAGAGCAATAACCAAGCCATGAGGTTGAAGGAATTGTCCAAGAACACAGTGGCCTGCATCATTCTTAAATGGAAGAAGTTTGGAACCACCAAGACTCTTCCTAGAGCTGGCCACCCAGCCAAACTGAACAATTGGGGGAGAAGGGCCTTGGCCATGGAGGTGACCGAGATGGGAGAACCGTCCAGAAGGACAACCATCTCTGCAGCACTCCAACAATCAGGCCTTTATTGTAGAGTGGCCAGAGGAAAGCCACTCCTCAGTAAAAGGTACATAACAGCCCGCTTGGAGTTTCACAAAAGGCACCTGAAGGACTCAGACCATGAGAAACAAGATACTCTGGTCTTATGAAACCAAGATTGAACTCTTTGGCCTGAATGCCAAGCGTCACGCCTGGAGGAAACCTGGCACCATCCCTTTGGTGAAGCATTGTGGTGGCAGCATCATGCTGTGGGGATGTTTTTCGGCGGCAGGGACTGGGAGACTAGTCAGGCTTGAGGGGCAAGGCGAACGGAGCAAAGTACAGAGAGATCCTTGATGAAAACCTACTCCAGGGCGCTCATGACCTCAGACTGGGGTGAAGGTTCACCTTCCAACAGGACAACAACCCTAAGCACACAGCCAAGACAATGCAGGAGTTGCTTCTGTACAAGTCTATGAATGTCCTTGAGTGGCCCAGCCAGAGCCCGGACTTGAACCCGATTGGACATCTCTGGAGAGACCGGAAAATAGCTGTGCAGCGAAGCTCCCCATCCAACATGACTGAGCTTGAGAGGATCTGCTGAGAAGAATGGGAGAAACTCCCCAAATACAGGTGTGCAAAGTTTTTAGTGTCATACCCAAGAAGACTCAAGGCTGTAATCGCTGCAAAGGTGCTTCAACAAAGTACTGAGTAAACGGTCTGATTACTTATGTACATTTTATATTTTGGGTTTACATTTTTATTACATTTGCAAAAATTTCTATAAACCTGTTTTTGCTCTGTCATTATGGGGTATTGTATGTTGTTTGATGATAAATAAAATCAATTTAATCAATTTTTGAATAAGGCTGTAACTTAACAAAATGTGGAAAAAGCTGTCTGAACACTTTCCGAATCCACTGCATGTACTTGTATACTCTTGGTATCAACATCAGTTGTGTGCCTTAGACATCTTTGGTTCCACCACATGCAGCAGTTACAGTTCTCCTGATGATAAAGCAAGACAATTTTATGTCAGTCTTACTTTCACTATCATTCACAGAAACATGAAGTGTAACACCTGATAGTTTAGTAGTGGTCAGGGGTTTTACCTGGGTGGGTAGGGCTCTTGTCTGTAGCCTGGATACACCTTCTACTCTACACTCTGTAAACTAATGATTAAAGTTCAAGAACTGATAAAACCTATGATCTTGTAAGTGATAAGATACTGTGTTAGTCTAGATGGAGCTGTGTTTCTAATTGTCATTGGCGTGAGCAAGGAAGAAAGAAAGTAACTGACTGACACCACATAGACATCCTGCAGAAAACCACAGAGTGTGTAGTAGGCCAGCAGGCCTGTCCACAGCGTAGAGATGGCTTCATCTTGAGCTCACAGCAGACCAAAGTGATCAGGTAACTGTGAACAGCTCACTGAGTGCATGATGTGTGGGTGGGTTTAGCATGGTAACAGTAGGTAGTCTCTGCAGAAGCCCTCTGGACAAACATTCATAAAGACATTCTTACTCAAGTAGTATTTTACTGGGTGACTTTCACTTTTACTCAAGTATGACAATTGGGTACTTTTTCCACCACTGTTGTCTGATAAGCATGCAGTACATTATCAAGCATACATTACATATACAGTATGTAGCTGTACATGCCCTTGGGATCAAACTTAGTTGTGTGCCTTAGACTTGGCCCCACCCCATGCAACAGTTACGGCTCTCCTAATGACCTATAGGAGGACTGTTATACATAGAACAGAACTTGATATGTACCAGGGTGAACAGGGGTGGAGCATCATGAGTGTATATGGGGGAATAACTTACAGGATAAAACAAGTCTATTTTATGTCAGTCTCATTAACTATCATTCACAGAATCATGCTCTAACTGAAGTGTAACACCTGATAGTTTAGTAGGGGTCAGGGGTGTACCTGGGTGGGTAGGGCTCTTAGCTGTAGCCTAGTATACATTGATACAACTTCTACTTTAAACTCTGTAAATCAATTATCGTAGTTCAAGAATGAACATGAACATGCTTTTTAGTACAGGACTCGGCTTAAACTGTGTCTGGGAAACTGGCCCATATGATAAGATAGAGGCTATATAGCATGCAGTATGTCAGTGGACTGTGTTTCTAATTGTTATGGTCGTGATCAACAATGTAAGCATGAGAGAAAACACACTGACACCAGGTAGACATCCTGCTGAAACCACATAGTGAGTGAAAGGCCAACCAGGCCTATCCAAAGCAAAGAGATGGCCTTGTCTTGAGCTCACAGCAGACCAAAGTGTTAAGGTACCTGTGAACAGCTCACTGCATGATGCGTGGGTGGGTTTAGCATGGTAACAGTAGGTAGTCTCTGCAGAAGCCCTCTGGACAAACATTCATACAGGGATACTGTATGTACAGAACACACGAGAAGGAATAAGTCTATTTTAGTCCCTATCAGTTGTTTAAATAGATATTTATTAATGCAAAAAGAAGGCACATTCTGTACACAGGGATTTCAGGAGAGCAGTTCAATCAATTAACACATACAGCATAAGCAGGGATGATGATGCTCAATTGAATTAGAAGTCGCAGGCTAATATTTTTCTAATGCAATACGAGCAACTAAGCAATCTCAATAAATCATCATTTGCAATGTATAGCAATGATACAGTATCTCCTACTTTACTCAATAACCCATCTCTAGTCTATTGACACTGGCCTTAGCTTGATCTATTTCCTGATGAGGTAGATGATGATGAAGATGATCAGGCAGCAGAGGAGAACTCCAGTTCTGATGATGGGGAGAAGGTCCAGGATTCTCATCTGTGGATCAACGTCACAATCTGAAATAATAAAATGTATCTTTCCATGACGTAGACTGATCAGGTGAAAGCTATGATCCGTTATTGATAAAACTTGTCAAATCCACTTCAATCAGGGTAGATGAAGGTGAGGAGACACGTTAAAGAAGGATTCTTAAGCCTTGACACAATTGAGACATGGATTGTGTGATTCAGAGGATGAATGGGCAAGACAATAGATTGAAGTGCCTTTGAATGTTGTATGGTAGTAGGTGCCAGGCCCACCGGTTTGTGTCAAGAATTGCAACGCTGCTGGGTTTTTCATGTTCAACAGTTTCCTGTGTGTATCAAGAATGGTCCACCACCCAAAGGACATCCAGCAAACTTGTCACAACTGTGGGAAGCATTGGAGTCAACAGCATCCCTGTGGAAAGCTTTCAACACCTTGTAGAGTCCATACACAGACGAATTGAGACTGTTTGAGGGCAAAAGGGGGGTTGCAACTCAATATTAGGAAGTTGTACACAGGGGCATTGCCATGCTGAAAAGGAAAGGGCCTTCCCAAACTGTTGCCACAAAGTTGGAAGCACAGGATCATCTAGAATGTCATTGTGTGATGTGTTTGTAAGATTTCTCTTCACTGGAACTAAGGGGCCTAGCCTGAACCATGAATAACAGCCCAAGACCATAATTCCTCCTCCACCAAACATTACAGTTGGCACTATGAATTGGGGCAGGTAGTGTTTTTCTGGCATCCGCCAAACCCAGATTCATCTGTCTGACTGCTGTATAGTGAAGTGTGATTAATCACTCCAGAGAACACTGCTCTAGAGTCCAATGGCGGTGAGCTTTGCACCACTCAGCCGACACTTGGCATTGCGCATGGTGATCTTAGGCTTGTGTGCGGCTGCTCGGAAATGGAAACCAAACAGTTCTTGTGCTGACGTCGGGTGCTGACATTGCTTCAAGAGGCAGTTTGGAACTCGTTAGGGGAGTGTTGCAACCGAGGACAGAAGATTTTGACACGCTGTGCGCTTCAGCACTCGGTGGTCCCGTTCTGCGAGCTTGTGTGGCCTACCACTTCTCGGCTAAGCCGTTGTTGCTCCTAGATTTTTCCAATTCACAATACCAGCACTTACAGTTGACCGGGGCAGCTCTAGCAGTGCAGAAATTTGACGAACTGACTTGTTAGAAAGGTGCCACGTTGAAAGATACTGAGCTCTACATAAAGGCCATTCTACTGCCAATTTTTGTCTATGGAGATTGCATGGCTGTGTGCTCGATATTATACACCTGTCAGCAACGGGTATTGCTGAAATAGCCGAATCCACTAATTTGAAGGGGTGTCCACATACCTTTGTATATATGGTGTATGTACAAGGGTGAACATCAGTGAGGTAAACACCTACACAATGAAACAAGTACATGTCAGTCTTCCATTCCTTGTATATAATTTACAGAAACATTCAATAAGTGTATCACCTGAGAGTACATGCCTGAAGTGACACACTTTACCTATCTAGTCAGTTTTACTCTCTGGTTAGTGCGTTTCTAAATGAAAGCAATCTGTCAGAAGGAGGATCCTCCTCTATTGGTCTCCTTCTCACAGAGCACTCTGCAGTAGTGTTTGTGCTTCACAAGTCATGTCTGTTTGAGAATGTACTGAAAGTTCTCCCATGACATCATCACAAAATGGCCCCTCACCACTGGACCACAAGTTAGAATAGATGGTGCTGTATCACAAATGAGATGCTTAACTCAGAGGGTTCAAATAGGGTTCATTAGCAGTCATTTGTGGTTTGTAACTGATTTCAGATAACTAAATATATATTTGAGTCAGTTTAATTAATAACTGTTTTGCTGTGGCTGTAAGCTGTCAGGGGCAACATGAACAACACGTAAAGATAGTGAGAACAACAGTGACACCACATAGACATCCTGCTGAAAACCACATAGAGACACAGAGACACAGAGAGCAGGTAGGAGGGTCCTGTGTGCACAAAGCCAGCAGGCCAGAAGACCAAAGCATAGATAAGGCCTTATCTCGGGCTTACAGAAGATTGCAGAGTACCTGTCAACTTGTTCACTGTGTGGGGTTGGGTGTGAGTGACATGCTATCAACACCACTAGAAGAGGTCAACACATTACAGAGGAGACATGATATGAATAAATAGGTTGTCTCCCATACTTTTCAACTACTCCCTGGAACTCAATTTTAAAACACTACATTGAAACACACGAGTCGTTGTCTTCGTCATAGAGATAACCCTTCTTCAAGTTTTATTTTGAGTGATTGTGTGGCTCATCCTGGTAACTAAGCTACACTTATAATAACTTAGTTGATGTTAGTAGTAATGATCCAGTGATGATGACTACCTAGCCTGTTTGATTGATATGACGCAATGATTCTGAAATGGATTTATAACATTATACTGATGTTTAATATGCATGTAATAAATGTATATATTACCTTGTTATAAATTCTTAACAGCCACACAGTGTTTTTGTTGGGCCTTTGTTTCTCTCGTTAACACAGGTAAGTGTGTTGACATGGACAAGTCTGGAGATCACTCTGTCATGCTGATTGAGTTAGAATAACAGACTGGAAGCTTTAAAAGGAGGGTGGCGCTTGAAATCATTGTTCTTCCTCTGTTAACCATGGTTACCTGCAAGGAAACACGTGCCGTCATCATTGCTTTGCACAAAAAGGGCTTCACAGGCAAGGATATTGCTACTAGTAAGCTTGCACCTAAATCAACCATTTATCAGATCATCAAGAACTTCAAGGAGAGAGGTTCAATTGTTGTGAAGAAGGCTTCAGGGCACCCAAGTAAGTCCAGCAAGCGCCAGGACCGTCTCCTAAAGTTTATTCAGCTGCGGGATCGGGGCACCACCAGTGCAGAGCTTGCTCAGGAATGGCAGCAGGCAGGAATGAGTGCATCTGCACGCACAGTGAGGCAAAGACTTTTGGAGGATGGCCTGGTGTCAAGAAGGGCAGCGAGGAAGCCACTTCTCTCCAGGAAAAAAGATCAGGGACAGACTGATATTCTGCAAAAGGTACAGGGATTGGACTGCTGAGGACTGGGGCAAAATCATTTTCTCTGATGAATCCCCTTTCCGATTGTTTGGGGCATCCAGAAAAAAGCTTATTCGGAGAAGACAAGGTGAGCGCTACCATCAGTCCTGTGTCATGCCAACAGTAAAGCATCCTGAGACAATTCATGTGTGGGGTTGCTTCTCAGCCAAGGGTTTGGGCTCACTCACTATTTTGCCTAAGAACACAGCCATGAATAAAGAATGATACCAACTCATCCTCCGAGAGCAACTTCTTCCAACCATCCAAGAACAGTTTGGTGACGAACAATGCCTTTTCCAGCATGATGGAGCACCTTGCCATAAGGCAAAAGTGATAACTAAGTGGCTCGGGGAACAAAACATCTAAATGTTGGGTCCATGGCCAGGAAACTCCCCAGACCTTAATCCCATTGAGATCTTGTGGTCGATCCTCAAGAGGCGGGTGGACAAACAAAAACCCACAAATTCTGACAAACTCCAAACATTGATTATGCAAGAATGGGCTGCCATCAGTCAGGATGTTGCCCAGAAGTTAATTGACAGCATGCCAGGGTGGATTGCAGAGGTCTTGAAAAAGAAGGGTCAACACTGCAAATATTTACTCTTTGCATAAACGTAATGTAATTGTCAATAAAAGCTTTCGACACTCATGGAATGCTTGTAATTATACTTCAGTATACCATAGTAACATCTGACAAAAATATCTAAAAACACTGAAGCAGCAAACTTTGTGAAGACCAATACTTGTGTTATTCTCAAAACGTTTGACCACGACTGTATATTCAACTAGGATGTTTATTTTTACTTCAAGTTTTTCTCATTTAGAGAGTGAGTTGTGCTCTTAGTGACATGGTTGTTTGTGGTTTTGATGCACTGAGGTGTGTGTAGGTAGTGTGTGGTGCGGACTGAAGGTCATTGCTGGGGGTTAGAGATTAGTTTAATATTTTTAGGGCATTCATAACACTACAGAGATGTTGTCAGGATACACCTACAAAAGAGTTTGAGACAAAATAAAACACCAGTCAGTAGATTTGTATTTACATTGCATTATGCGACCCAAAAAAGCTTTGTTACATTGATTATAAGCTTAATATGGTTGTTGCATACTGAATCTTCAGGTGAAATATAACAACAGAGGAAAATATCAAATAAAAAAATGCCTCTATATGAAAGCAGTTGAATGTTTTATTTGATCTAAAATTCACAACAGTATCAATGTTAAAAGGAGGTTGACAGAGTACAAGTAATTGTACCACACAATGAAAAAGCCATAGTTATACATACAGTGTAGAAAACACAAAAGCAATGCAAGTTATTAAAGAACAAAAGTTGACGTTTCAGTCCATGTTTTGGAGTCTCACCCCAGAGTACACAGTGTCTCTCTCCATGGCGCTCCTCTGTCTCCCAGCCTTTACTTTCTTGTGGATGACGTTCAGAGCAGCGTATTGGAGTGTGTCAGCATCTTGATTCCGAGAGGAATAACAAATATAAAACCGAAACATTTTGTATTAGACAAATATATTTATAGTGAAACAACACCTTTAAGTAAATGCCTATTTTCATATTTTGAATGAAGATAAAATACATTGAATCAACAACAGTTGGACCAGTGTTAGGTCTGTCTACCTGGTTATGAGAACTGGGGACTGATGAAGTACTTGACTGAGGGTGTGTTCCTGTAGACAAACACATGGTGGAATCATCATCATCATCATCATCATCATCATACAATGAATTAACCCAGTTTCATGACTAAAACAGGCTGTAAAGTAAAACAATATGTGGAAAAAGTCAAAGGGGTCTGAATATTTTCCGAATGCAGTGTATATTGTTCGCAATGATACCACTTACCTCTACACAGCAGAGAAGTTTTCTTGGTCATCTTATACAAACAGAACCAAGGACAATGATGAGGATGACACAAAGAGCCAACGCTACACCCAGACAGTACACCAAGAGAACATGGTCCTCCTTACAACCATCTGTAGAAATACAGACAGTGATAGAGGAAATTCAGGACATTTTTTTCAACCAGACATACAATTTATTCACAACAATGTGAAAGTATTTTAGACATTTTCAGAAATGTCAAAAATATAACTTACAGACAATGTCCAGCTTGGTCCAGTTGCCAAATAGTATCTCCCCACATGAGGCCACAGCACAGTAGTAAGTACCAGCATCAGAGAGGCTGAGGTTCCTCTTGGGGAGGTTGTAGACACAGCTCTGTGTAGGAGACCCAGCATCAGGGTTCTTCTCACACTGATCACTCCTGTCTCCACGAGTGTAAATAATTCCTGGATGGGATTCTCCTGAGCCATGTCTGAACCAATAGATTCCCACCTTACATACAGATTCAGTCTGTATTCATCTATGAATCAATTATGCATAAAATGCTTATGCTACCAAAAAGGTGTGCTATTTATCTTCAAAGGGTGTAAAGTCAGAGTTACGGGTTTGTTTTGATTAATCGTTTGCGTCAGTTGATGAGACTAGTGGCACATACAGTACCTATAGAAAGTCTACACCAACACTGTATTTCTTCACATTTTATTGTGTTACAAAGTGGGATTCAAATGGATTTAATTGTGATCTTTTTGTCAACAATCTACTCAAAAAACTAATATCAAAGTGGAAGAATTTCTAATATTGTATTACATGGTGCAAATAAGTGGTAAGAATTGGGCAAGTCATTAAATGTAGGAAATAAAAACATGTTTATGTTATGATTTAACTGGATAGAACCCAAATGCAGACAAGTACACCAAGCCAGAGAAGTTTTAACAGGTTTATTATAATGTTCAATAGTCCAGGTTTCCAATAAATGGGGAAGAGCAAGTCCAGGTTACAGGGAGGGTACAGATCCAGGTCAGGGCAGGTGTGGTACCGTAATGTCCTAGTGTCCGTGGTGAGTCCAAAGGAGAGACCCGATAGTGGAGAGCAGGATGGTGGTGGCAGGAGTGAAGCGGAGGCAGGAGTCAGGTTCCAAATATCTGTGGCACAGGAGAAAAAGTAAATAAACAGTCCAAAAAACACAAGAGCGAAAACAGACAGGTTGAGTCGGCAGCGAGACTAACATGGTTGTCTTGACTATGATCTGACGATGAGTGGAAAGTTTGACCGGGTCTTAAAGGCTGAGGTGATTATGGTGAATGAGCTGCAGCTGGAACCCTGACTCCGCACACCAGACTTCACTCCTGCAATCAAGGACAGACAGAGGGGAGGGGAGAGCAGAGAGAGAGCTACCTAGCAGCAGTAGGCCTAACAGTACCCCCTCTCTACGGACGCCACCTGGCGGCCGACAGGGTTTATCAGGATGTAACCTATGAAACTCACGAACCAGAGCAGGATCCACAATGAAGCTCCTGGGCACCCAGGAACGTTCCTCAGGACCATAACCCTCCCAATCCACCAGGTACTGGAAACCACGACCCCGGCGGCGAACATCCAGGATTCGCCGGACAGTGTAGACCGGACCCCCACCCACGATCTTGGGCGGAGGAGGAGACGAGGAGGCGGGCACAAAGGGCTAACCGACACAGGCTTAATCTGGGAAACATGAAGGTGGAATGAACCCGTAGGGAGGCAGGAAGCTGTAGCTTAACTCGCGCAGGGGTTAACAATAGACAGTATCTTGAACGGTCCTATAAAACGAGGCGCCATCTTCTTCGACTCCACCTTCAATGGAAGGTCCCGTGACTTCAGCCATACCTCTTGACCAGGAGAGTAACCGGGAGCCTGGGACCGGTGACGGTTGGCTTGCCTCTGCATGTACGCCGAAGCTCGGGACAGAGCTACCCTGGCCTTCCTCCAGACCTTGCAGCAGCGGCGCATGTGGGACTGCACCGAGGTACCGCAAGTTCCCTCTCTTGGGAAGGGAACAGGGAGGTTGATAACCCAGAGCACACAGAAAAGGAGACAAACCAGAGGAAGCGTTAGTCAAGGTGTTATGAGCATATTCCACCCAGGGGAGCATGGAGCTCCATGACCCAGGGTTAGACCCAGTGACACAGCGAAGTGCGGTCTCCATCTCCTGGTTCGCTCTCTCGGCTTGCCCGTTGGTCTGGGGGTGATATCCAGAGGACAGGCTGGATGTAATGCCCAAAGCTTTACAGAAAGCTTTCCACACCTGGGAGACAAACTGGGGACCCCTGTCAGAGACAATATCCGTGGGTAGACCATGAGAGCGGAACACATGTTCAACCAAAATATCAGCCGTCTCTCTGGCAGTGGGCAGTTTAGGTAGGGCCAAAAAATGAGCGAACTTAGAAAAAGCGATCAATCACCGTAAGAATGACAGTCTTACCAGATGAGGGGGAAGTCCAGTGACAAAATCCATAGCGATATGCGACCAGGGCCGGCTGGGTATGGTAGAGGTCGTAGATGACCAGCGCTGGCCTGGGTGGAGTTTTTACTTCGTGCACATACCGTACAAGCAGCAATGAAGGCTCGAGTGTCCGCCTCCATCGTGGCCCACCAGAACTTCCGTCGCACAAAGTCAAGGGTCCACGAAACTCCAGGGTGACAGGTAAGGGGAGACAGTGAGCCCACTGAAGTACCTGGGAGCGAGCAGACTCAGGGACAAACATCCGGTTAGGAGGACCCCTCCAGGGTCAGCTTGATGATGTTGAGCCTGTCTAACAATCCCCTCGATGTCACATGTGATGACTGCAATACTGCAGGTAGGAGGCAAAATGGGTTCAGGGTTACTACCAGTATCAACAGCCGAATGAACACGAGACAGGGCGTCAGGCTTGGCGTTGCGTGACCCAGGACGGTAAGACAGAGAAAAATTGAATCTCCCAAAAAATAGTGCCCACCTGGCTTGGCGGGGGTTGAGCTGCTTCGCTGACTGGAGGTAAGCCAGATTCTTATGATCCGTCCAAAGCGATGAAGGGTTGTTCCGCCCCCCTCAACCAATGTCGCCACTCCTCGAGAGCCAGCTTAACGGCGAGCAGTTCACGATTCCAACATCATAATTCCTCTCTGCCTGAGAAAGTTTCCTTGAGAGAAAAGCACAGGGATGCAGTTTGTTATCTTCAGGAGAACGTTGTGACAACACTGCACCTACCCCAGTGTCGGATGCATCCACCTCCACGACAAACTGGCGGTCGGGGTCGGCTGCATCAGAATGGGAGCCGAGGCGAAGCGATGTTTCAGTTCTTCGAACGCTGATTCGGCCCCTTCATTCCAAGCGAACGGTCGTGAGATGGAGTGAGAGCGGTGAGTGGCGCCCAATGCGGCTGTAGTCCTTGATGAACCTCCTATAGAAGTTCGAAACCCCAGGAATCGTTGAAGTTGTTTTGCGGGTAGAGGGAGCTGGCCAGTCCGTGACAGCAGAGATCTTAGCTGGGTCCATCCGCAGCTCCCCCTGAGCTATGATGTAACCCAAAAAGAGGTCTCAGACACATGAAATTCACATTTCTCCATCTTCACAAACAGTTTGTTCTCCAACAACCTTTGCAACACCTGGCGCACATGCAGTTCATGTTCCTGGGAGGACTCTGAGAAAATCAAGATATCATCCAGATAGACAAAAACAAACCGATTCAACATGTCCCGAAGGACATCATTGACTAGTGCCTGAAAAACAGCAGGGGCATTAGACAACCCAAAAAGGCATAACCCGATACTCAAAATGTCCCAAGGGTGTGTTGAAGGCAGTCTTCCATTCATCACCCTTACGAATGCGCACCAGGTGATACGCATTTCGTAGATCCAGTTTAGTAAAGATGGTAGCACCATGAAGGAGGGGAAAAGCAGAATTAATCAAAGGCAAGAGAATACTTGTTCTTAATGGTGATGTTGTTAAGTCCACGGTAATCAATACAGGGTCTGAGGGTCTTATCCTTCTTAGCAACAAAAAAGAATCCCGGCTCCTACAGGTGACGAGGAAGGACGCATAATACCTGCCGCCAAGGAGTCCCGAATGTAGTTCTCCATAGCCTCCGTCTCCGGCCGGGAGAGATTGTACAGGCGACTGCTGGGGGCGGGGCTCCTGGCTGGAGGTCAATGGCGCAGTCGTAAGGCCGGTGAGGAGGAGAGAGAAGTAGCTCTGTGTTTGCGAAAACGGATGCCAGGTCATGATACACGTCAGGAACAGCAGAAAGATCCATGGACTCCAGTGGAGGTTGAGGCACAGTACTGGCAGGAGTCTGAGCAGAACACAAACAATTCACATGACAAAATGTGCTCCATGAAACAATGCTACCTGTCACCCAATCAATGTGTGGATTGTGTTTTATGAGCCAGGGGATACCAAGGACCAGGGGAGTCTGTGGGCAGTCGATAATATGGAATTGAATGTTCTCCTGATGATTTCCCGACACTCTAAGACAAACAGGAACAGTCTGATGGGTAATGCGGGTCAACAATTGTCCATTTAGACCCTTAGCCTGCAGCGGACAGTCCATAGGAACAGTCTCCAAATCCATTTGTTGAGCCCAAAAAAAAAAAAAAAAGCTTTCGTCGGCACCAGAGTCAATCAGCGCACTAACAGAGAAATTCTGGGACTGCCACTGGAGGGATGCCTGGAGCAGAATGCGGGGAGAAGAGGAAGAATCCGCTGCTCGGCTCACCAAAACTTCTCCCATAAATGATGAGCCGGCCCTTTTCCCCGGACGAACTGGGCAGGAAGGAACGAAATGACCAGCTTCTCCACAATACAGGCAGACCCGAGCCTGAATACGACGTGCACGCTCCTCTGAGGACAACCGTGCGACCCACCTCCATGGCTCGGGTTCAGTGCTCCTCGTATCGACTCGGGAAGACACGGCTCTCTCCGTGGGACGATGCAGGGAGGAGTTTGTTGATGACAGACAGGTTGCTTGGAACTAACACTCCTCTCCCGGCGGCGCTCCCGAATCCGATTATCCAACCTGATAGTGAGTGAAATAAGATTATCCAGCGTAGGCGATTCATCATATGACACCAATTCATCTTTTAAAGTCTCAGACAAAGCATTGATGAACACTCCTTGTAATGCCTCGTCATTCCAACCACTCACTGCTGCTAAAGTCCGAAACTCCACTGCCATCTCCGCCCACCCTCCGAGCCCCCTGCCGAAGAGAAAACAACCGTTTCGCAGCCTCCTTGCCTCGTACGGGGTGGTCAAAAACCTTCCTCATCTCCGTGGTGAAGGCCACGTAAGCGTTGCAAATGTCCGACTGACTCTCCCAGACCCGGATCCCCAGGCACGGCGGAACCGCAGTAGAGTTGATAAGGTAGGCAATACGGGCTCTTTCCGGCGTAGGTGAGGGCTGTTGTTCAAACACTAACGAGCATTGAGTCAAAAAATCGCCACAGGTTCCCATGTTCCCGTCATAGCGCTCTGGAGCAGGAACAAAAGGCTCTCTGATCTGGGCTGAAGGGGTAGTAAGGACAGACACTTGATTGGTGAGTAATTGAACCTGATTAAGCAGCACCTGACTGTCCTCAGCAATCGTCTTAAACAGGGTATCATGTTGGCCAAGTAGAATGCCCTGATTGGCTATGGCAGTCCAAATTTGAGTGCACTCTGGGGTGGTATCCGAGCTACTGTCTGCTGGGTTCATGTTGGTCAGATCATACTGTTAGGATTTAACTGGATAGAACCCAAATGCAGACAAGTACACAAGCCAGAGAAGTTTTAACAGGTTTATTATAATGTTCAATAGTCCAGGTTTCCAATAAATGGGGAAAGAGCAAGTCCAGGTTACAGGGAGGGTACAGATCCAGGTCAGGGCAGGTGTGGTACCGTAATGTCCTAGTGTCCGTGGTGAGTCCAAAGGAGAGGCCCGATAGTGGAGAGCAGGATGGTGGTGGCAGGAGTGAAGCGGAGGCAGGAGTCAGGTTCCAAATATCTGTGGCACAGGAGAAAAAGTAAATAAACAGTCCAAAAAACACAAGAGCGAAAACAGACAGGTTGAGTCGGCAGCGAGACTAGCATGGTTGTCTTGACTATGATCTGACGATGAGTGGAAAGTTTGACCGGGTCTTAAAGGCTGAGGTGATTATGGTGAATGAGCTGCAGCTGGAACCCTGACTCCCGCACACCAGACTTCACTCCTGCAATCAAGGACAGACAGAGGGGAGGGGAGAGCGAGAGAGAGCTACCTAGCAGCAGTAGGCCTAACAGTTTATTGAAATATCACACAAGAATAAAGGCAGGTTACATAGTTCCATGTTACAACTATTATCATGAGAAGGAAGAGTGCAGACATTTGCTAAATCATTGTAAATACAGTATTTTGTGCTACACTTCTATTTACAAAAGCAAATGTATCCAGTCAGTCAACCTCAGCCACTATTGCTGAGGATTTGAGACTTCTGAAACCATCCTAGTATCAGCTTTCACACTTGCTGGACAATTATGCTCTGCATCTGAATAATTCTACATTGATATTAAGAGAATAGGCCAATGCAGTGACAGTCTTTTCAGCTAGGCCCCGACCATTAAATTTTACAGCAAATGAGGAATGTACAAAATAGCCAAGTCACACGGACACAGTCAAGCTCAAAGTGGAGGTCAGTAGGGCTAAACTTAAAATGATGCTGATTGGAGGACTGTCACATCCTGTCTTGATGACTCACACCAGAGTAGATGGTTTCTTCCTCTCTCTGTTCTCTCTGTTCTCTCCTCTGTCTCCTGGGATTGGTACTCTTCTTGTCAGTGAACTTCAGGGCAGCATAGTTCAGGCCATCATCGTCACCGTGGAGCTATGGGGATGAAACACAGACTCACTCAATTCAGACTCTGGGTCAAATATAATGCTGTAATATTTAGCTTTAATACTCTTATCCAGTCTCACTCTTGATACAGCAATTCTGCTAACCTGTTGTTCTGACGTGTTGGCATGAGGCTTCCAATACTGGCTCTGTTGAGAAGGGGTCCTCACTAAAAGATCAATGATAAAACATTCAATATACTTGAAACCTTTTCTTGTTTACTAATAAAAAGGCATACTGCTGTGAATGTCATATTTTCTGCTTCAAAATTAAGTAGGCTTGTGAAATGAAAACAATGTCCAGAGAGGAAAGTGGTAAAAGGAGAACTAGCCTTCACCCTTCTTTTTGATCTATAACTATTATTACTATTACTATTAGTATGAAGACTTTTACTGTACCTGCACAGTGTTCACATCGTGACCTCTTCATTCTCACACAGAGGATAACGTTGACAACCACACTCAGAATCACAGCAGTTGTCAGGCAAGATAGAATGATGAGGAAAATATGATTTCTCTGATCACCCAACAGGTCTGAAACTTAGATGATTTTATATTATTCTTTGTAGCTCAGTGCTTTTGGCATAAAAGTTAGCTATAAAAGTTATATTTGAAATCTACTATCAATTGAAAGTGATAGATTTACATATTATATTTCTTAACATTTGAGAGAACATTAGTGCTGTATTTTGGTTTAGCACAGTTTACCTTCGATGTCCAGCTTGGTCCCGTTTCCAAACAGTATCTCCCCACATGAGGCCACAGCACAGTAGTAAGTCCCAGCATCAGAGAGGCTGAGGTTCCTCTTGGGAGGTTATAGACACAGCTCTGTGCAGGAGACCCAGCCTCAGGGTTCTTCTCACACTGATCACTCCTGTCTCCATTGTTGTAAATTATTCCTGGATGGGATTCTCCTGAGCCATGTCTGAACCAATAGACACTGTGTTCTGCTGCACAGGTCTCAGTGTGTATTGTACAGTTCAGAGTCACAGAGTCTCCTGGCTGGACTGACTCAGACACAGGCTGCTGGAGAACAGACATGCTGTTGAACCCTGAATCTGAAGAGAGTGAGTAAGATCATGGTGTGTACATTCTATTTTCCTCCAAATTCATTAATTTACCATTATATGAACACACTTCAGTACCAACATGTTAAAACGTAACTTAAGTTACCTTTGACAATTAAAATAGTTCCTTCTCCAAATGTGACATCCCTCGCTAACATACCACCACAATAGTATGTAGCTGAGTCCCCTGACTCTGTCTTGGAGATGGTCAGGTTACAGCTGTCAACTCCTCTCTTCACACTCAAACGTTTAGTCTCATTAAAGTCCTTCATAAAGTTGTTGTAATAAAAAGCCGTTGGAGGGCGGTAATATTATGATGCCATGAGAAGAGGCTTCTGTCCAACAGTTTGATTGAACCAAGAGATACTGATAAATTGAGATTGACAAAAGCAAGTGAGAGATACACTTTGTCCAAGGTGTGTAACCATCACAGGGTCTGGTTGGATTACATCCTTGTTAAGTGCACATCCTGGGAAGCAAACAAACTAACTAAATCAAAGACAAAGGTATAGTACAGAATGATACATTATTATCATTATTCAGACTACATAGTCAGTAAAATGGATTAAAAAGACTATGACATAAAAAGTAAAAAGGATCCACATGAATATTTCTTACTTACCCAAATTGGAGCAAAACAAAAAGATTGTCCAATATATAATCATCATTTTAATGTTCTTTCTGCACTGTATAGTGTGTGGGTCTGACATCGGGGCACCTTTTTATATGATGACATCGGGTAATCATTATGAAGTAGGCGGAAACTCTGAACAAAGTGATTTTATTGGCTGTCTGAAAAGGCATGAAGCAACTGATAAAAACTACCTCTGTAGCTCAGATGGTAGAGCACGGCGCTTGTCGCCAAGGTAGTGGGTTCGATCCCCGGGACCACCCATACACAAAAATGTATGCACGCATGACTGTAAGTCGCTTTGGATAAAACGTCTGCTAAATGGCATATTATTATTATTATTATTATTATACAATCTAACATGTGTCCTGTGGCATACCATAGTTAGAGCAGCCCTTCAAATGATGTAAAGTCAGAGTTACTGGTTTGTATTTTTTCATCATTTGGGTCGGTGGCTGAGACTAGTGGTACATATGTCCTCTTTGACATACACAGGGGGGTTTACATTGTATTTCTCACTTCATATCTGTGAGAGGGCAGTTCAAGCTTTCAGGAGGAAGTGAACTCTGGTGAGTTCGCACCTTTTTGACAAAATAAAGATGTGATCATTTGATACCTGGTGCAAATAAGTGGTAAGAATTGGGCAAGCCATTAATATGTAGGAATTAAAAACATGTTTATTGAAATATAACACAAGCATAAGGGCAGGTTACAGATTTCCATGTTACAAATATTATCATCAATAGGACGAGTTCAGACATTTGCAAAATCATAATATACATTTTGTTGTACACTTCTACAAAAACAAATATATACAGTCAGTGAACCTCAGCCACTATTGGTGACGATTTGAGACTTCTGAAACCATCCTAGTATCAGCTTTCACACTTTGGGGAAAATTATGCTCTGCACCTGAGTTATTGTACATGTAGACTACCGGTGAAAAGTTTTAGAACACCTACTCATTCAAGGGTTTTTCTTTATTTTACAATTTTCTACATTGTAGAGTAATAGTGAAGACATCAAAACTATGAAATTACACATATGGAATCATGTAGTAACCAAACAAGTGTTAAACAAATCAAAATATATTTTATATTTGAGATTCTTCAAATAGCCACCCTTTGCCTTGGTGACAGCTTTGCACACTCTTGGCATTCTCTCAACCAGCTTCTCCTGGAATGATTTTCAAAGTCTTGAAGGAGTTCCCACAAATGCTGAGCAGTTGTTGGCTGCTTTTCCTTCACTCTGCGGTCCGACTCATCCCAAACCATCTCAATTTGGTAGAGGTCGGGGGATTGTGAGGCCAGGTCATCTGATGCAGCACTCAATCAATCTCCTTCTTGGTCAAATAGCCCTTACACAGCCTGGAGGTGTGTTGGGTCATTGTCCTGTTGAAAAACAAATGATAGTCCCACTGAGCCCAAACCAGATGGGATGGCGTATTGCTGCAGAATGCTGTGGTAGCCATGCTGGTTAAGTGTGCCTTGAATTCTAAATAAATCACAGACAGTGTCACCAGCAAAGCACCCCCACACCATAACACCTCCTCCTCCATGCTTTACGGTGGGAAATACACATGAGGAGATCATCCGTTCACCCACACCGCGTCTCACAAAGACACAGCGGTTGGAACCAAAAAATCTCAAATTTGGACTCCATACCAAAGGACAAATTTCCATTGGTCTTATGTCCATTGCTCATGTTTCTTGGCCCAAACAAGTCTCTTCTTATTATTGGTGTCCTTTAGTAGTGGTTTCTTTGCAGCTATTCGACCATGAAGGCCTGATTCACACAGTTTATTCTGAACAGTTGATGTTGAGATGTGTCTGTTACTTGAACTCTGTGAAGCATTTATTTGGGCTGCAATTTCTGAGGCTGGTAACTCTAATGAACGTATCCTCTGTAGCAGAGGTGACTCTGGGTCTTCCATTCCTGTGGTGGTCCTCGTGAGAGCCAGTTTCATCATAGCGCTTGATGGTTTTTGCGACTGCACTTGAAGAAACTTTCAAAGTTCTTGAAATGTTCCGTATTGACTGACCTTCATGACTTAAAGTAATTATGGACTGTCGTTTCTCTTTGCTTATTTGAGCTGTTCTTGACATAATGTGGACATGGTCTTTTACCAAATAGGGCTATCTTCTGTATACCCCCCCCCCCTACCTTGTCACAACACAACTGATGGGCTCAAACACATTAAGAAGGAAAGAAATTCCACAAATTAACTTTTAAGAAGGCACACCTGTTAATTGAAACGCATTCCAGGTGACTACCTCATGAAGCTGGTTGAGAGAATGCCAAGAGTGTGCAAAGCTGTCATCAAGGCAAAGGGTGGCTATTTGAATAATCTCAATTATAAAACATATTTTGATTTTTTTAACACTTTTTTGGTTACTACATGATTCCATATGTGTTATTTCATAGTACTGATGTCTTAACTATTATTCTACAATGTAGAAAATATTAAAAATAAAGAAAAACCCTTGAATGATTAGGTGTTCTAAAACTGTCGACAGGTAGTGTATATTAGGCAAAGCTAGGCCCCCGCAATGGCATCCTACAGTAAATGAGAATTGTACAAAATAGCCAGGTCAAAGGACACAGTCAAGCTCAAAGTGGAGTTCAGAGGAGGGTTGAGCTTAACTTAGAATGATGCTGATCACAGGAGGCTGCTTAGGGGAGGACGGCTCATAAAAATGGCTGGAATGGAGTGAATGGAATGGTATCCATGTTTTTGATGTGTTCAATAACTTTCAATTTATTCCGTTCTAGCCATTGCTATGAGCCCGTTCTCCCTAACTAAGGTGCCACTGACCGCCTGTGATACTGATTGGAGGACTGCCACATCCTGTCTATGTGACACATCAGAGTAGATTGTTTCTTCCTCTCTCTGTTCTCTCTGTTCTCTCCTCTGTCTCCTGGGATTGGTACTGTTCTTGTCAGTGAACTTCAGGGCAGAGTAGTTCAGGCCATCATCGTCACTGTGGAGCTATGAGGATGAAACACAGACTCACTCAATTCAGACTCTAGGTCAAATCTAATGCTGTAATCTTTTGCTTTAATACGCTTTTCCAGTCTCACTCTTGATACAGCAATTCTGCTAACCTGTTGGTCTGACGTGTTGACATGAGGCTTCCCATACTGGCTCTGCTGAGAAGGGGTCCCCAGCTAATAGATAAAATATAAAACATTCAAAACACTTGAAACATACTATGTATGTCATATTTTCTGTTTCAAAATTAAGTAGTGTGGTATCTAAATAACCATGCTAATTATGCTGTGAGGACAAGAAATCCGCTGACACTGTCCTTGATTATAATTGTTTATTATACCAAAGATTTCAGGCAATTTACAGTCTCCTGCAGACATCTGGAGAACAACTGACCCAATCTCTAATATGTTGTTCCTCTCCGTCCTTTGTTTCAACCATGGTATTTATAATCTGTAACATGATATGGGTGGTTTCCCCATAAACCAATCCCAGGACGCCACATAACAGACTTCCTCTGTTTTAGGGGCCCCCTATAGTAATGCTTTCCAGATGCTTCCACAAGCTGAGTCAACTTCCTCTAACACACCATTTGCAAACATCAGCAAAGTCATGAACTGTTTATTCACTACAGTAGGCTTGTGAAATGAAAACAATGTCCAGAGAGGGAAGTGGTAAAAGGAGAGCTAGCCTTCACCCTTCTTTATGATCTATAACCTTTCTTACTATTACTATTAGTATGAAGACTTTACTGTACCTGCACAGTGTTCACATCGTGACCTCTTCATTCTAACAAAGAGGATAACGTTGACAACCACACTCAGAATCACAGCAGTTGTCAGGCAAGATAGAATGATGACAAAAATAAGCTTAATCTGATCACCCAACAGGTCTGAAACTTAAAAAACAAACTTTTAAATGATTTTGTATTTTTATTCTCAAACACTTTTACACATAGACTGGAGTTGTTCGCTTCAAAGTTATATAAAAAGTGACGAAGCTCTACAGTGCATTAGGAAAGTATTCAGACCCCTTCCCTTTTTCCACATTTTGTTACGTTACAGCCTTATTCTAAAATAGATTCAATTATTTTTTTCTCTCATTGATCTTCACACAATACCCCCATAATGACAAAGCGAAAACAGGCTTTTAGAAATTTTTGCAGAAATACCTTACTTGCTATGAGACTCGAAATTGAGCTCTGGAGCATCCTGTTTCCATTGATCATCAACTTGAGATGTTTCTACAACTTGATTTGAGTCCACCTGTGGTAAATTCAATTGATTGGACTGAATTTGCAAAGGAACACACCTGTCATGTAAGAGCAAAAACCAAGCCATGAGGCAGAAGGACATTTCCATAGAGCTCCGAGACAGGATTGTGTCAAGGCACAGATCTGGGGAAGGCTACCAAAAAAATGTCTGCAGCATTGAAGGTCCCCTAAGAACACAGTGGCCTCCATCATTCTTAAATGAAAGAAGTTTGGAAGCAACAATACTCTTCCTTGAGCTAGGCCGCTCGGCCAAACTGAGCAACCGGGGAAGAAGGGCCTTGGTCAGGGAGGTGACCAAGAAACCGATGGTCACTCTGACAGAGCTCCAGAGTTCCTCTGTGGAGTTTGGAGAACCTTCCAGAAGGACAGCCATCTCTGCAGCACTCCACCAATCAGGCCTTTATGGTATAGTGGACAGACAGAAGCCACTCCTCAGTAAAAGGCACATGACAGCCCGTTTGGAGTTTGCAAAAAGGCACCTAAAGGACTCTCAGACCATGAGAAACAAGATTCTCTGGTCTGATAGAAACCAAGATTGAACTCTTTGGCCTGAATGCCAAGCATCACGTCTGGAGGAAACCAGGCACCGCTCATCACCTGGCCAATACCATCCCTACGGTGAAGCATGGTGGTGGCATCATGCTGTGGGGATGTTTTTTCCAGCGACTTGGACTGGAAGAATAGTCAGAATCGAGGGAAAGATGAACGGAGCAAAAGTACAGAGAGATGCTCCAGAGCGCTCAGCACCTCAGACTGGGGTGAAGGCTTGCCTTCCAACAGGACAACGACCCTAAGCACACAGCCAAGACAATGCAGGAGTGGCTTCGGGACAAGTCTCTTAAGGTCCTTGAGTGGCCCAGCCATAGCCGGGACTTAAAGCTGATCTAACATCATACCCAAGAAGACTCGAGGCTGTAATCGCTGCCAAAGGTGCTTCAAGAAAGTACTGAGTAAAGGGTCTGAATACTTAAACGTGATGTTTCAGTTTTTTTCTTTCTAGAAACCTGTTTTTTCTTTGTCATTATGGGGGTATTGTGTGTAGATTGATGTGTGAAAAACACAATTTAATCGACTTTAGAAAAAGGCTGTAACGTAACAAAATTTTAACAAAAAGTCAAGGGGGTCTGAATACTTTTCGAATGCTATGTTCTCCTGAAACGGTCTCAGTCTGTATGTACAGTTCAATCACAGAGTCTCTTGGGTGGACAGACTCCGACACAGGCTGCTGAAGAGAGTTACAGAGTAAGATCATGGTGTGTAAATTGTATTTTCCTGCTATATTTTTTTATCGGCAGATTCTAAAGTTTATGGTGCAAAATGAAAATCCAAAATCTGCTTGAACCAAGCAACATAGGTCACCATATCAGATGGACAAAAGCAAGGGAGAGACACACTACCTCCAATCCCAGTACAAATCCCAGGGTCTGGTTGAACAATGTCCATAGTCAATGCACAAACTGTAAAAAGATCAACATAAAACGGATCAAAAATCATTTCTACCCGTCATAGAGACAGTACATCTCATTATACATTTCATATTCATACTACAATTAATTTAAATGGATTCAAAACACTATGGCATGAAATGATTTGAAAAAGCATCCATATTTAAAATTCTTACTTACCGAAGTTGGCGTAAAACAAAAACATTGTCCAATGTCTAATCATCATTGTAATGTCAATCCTTTCTGCACTGTATAGTCATAGTGTGAGGGTCTGACAACAGGGCACCTCTTTTATGATGGAACTTTACATGTAGCCTTTATACAGCGTAGGAGGGCACACTGAACTGAGAGACTCTATTGGCTGTCTGAACAGGAATAAAAGCTACAGTCTAGCAAGTCTGTTTACAGTAGTTTGAGCAGCATGAACAGACTTTTAAAGAAGACAATCAAGTCAGAGTTATTAGATCAAGCTTATTAAATATTGGCTTGATACACTGCTTATTTGTTTGGGAAATTAAACGTATTAAGATCATTTCTCTTTTGATGTTTGGACCAACAGTGAAGGATCATATTCCCCTCTCTAGTGCCTCTGATACTGAACCCAACCCAGCCTAGCCCTGAGGTTAAAATAGTTCATAGTGTAGTAAGTTTCTCCCCCACAGCACACAACCTGCATTCTTGGCTCTTGGTTTTCATCTTAGGCCTCCAACATGAAATAGAAATATTAGTTTTGGCAATGGAATGGCCTAATAATTTAAGACCTTTTTTGGTTACCAATGCCATTTTTAAACACAGCATAGCTATTTTCTTGCCCTTTTTTATGTCAGCCAATATCCTCTAATTAACATCAGTAGTGCCACTGCACTGTACATGTCCCTTACAGTGAGGGAAAAAAGTATTTGATCCCCTGCTGATTTTGTACGTTTGCCCACTGACAAAGACATGATCAGTCTATAATTTTAATGGTAGGTTTATTTGAACAGTGAGAGACAGAATAACAACAAAAAAATCCAGAAAAACGCATGTCAAAGATGTTATAAATTGATTTGCATTTTAATGAGGGAAATAAGTATTTGACCCCTCTGCAAAACATGACTTAGTACTTGGTGGCAAAACCCTTGTTGGTAATCACAGAGGTCAGAAGTTTCTTGTAGTTGGCCACCAGGTTTGCACACATCTCAGGAGGGATTTTGTCCCACTCCTCTTTGCAGATCTTCTCCAAGTCATTAAGGTTTCAAGGCTGACGTTTGGCAACTCGAACCTTCAGCTCCCTCCCACAGATTTTCTATGGGATTAAGGTCTGGAGACTGGCTAGGCCACTCCAGGACCTTAATGTGCTTCTTCTTGAGCCACTCCTTTGTTGCCTTGGCCGTGTGTTTTGATAGAATTACATCAAATCACATTATATCTACAGTAGCTTTGATTGGACAGATCGTGTCAACATCATACTTTCAAAATCTTAGCCAGCAAGCTAGCAGTCATCATCATGAATCATCAAGTGACAATCTACTGGCAAATCCTTTTCATATGAAGAGAAATTATGAAGAGAAATTATAGATCAAACGTATCAGTGCTCATTGGCCATTGGATATAAACATTACACAACAAGTTGGAAATCGCAAATTCAACAATGTTGTGTATGTGTGGTCCAAGTCTGGGTTTAAGGGTCTATTTTCCAACCTTAAAAGGATAAACATTCAACATTGGCCATGCTGTTAATCCAGCATGATTTATGCCGCTTTCAAAACAACTGCATACTCGGAACTGGGAAATCTTGGAAAAAAAACTAGCTCCGTTGGGAAAATACGTTTGAACGACCATCCAACTCGAATTCCAAGTCGGGAACTTGGGCCTCTTTCTAGAGCTCTGACCTGAAGATCACTGGCGTCATTATTCGACCTTTATGTTTTCTGAGTTCCCAGTTGTATTAAAGCACCATAAATCCAGGGAATGCCAGACTTTGATGACAAAGTTAGATGACAACATTTGCCAGCAACAAGGACCGCCGCGCAATCTTCCTGTTCGAATGAGCACAGCAAGGTGAATCCAAAATGTATTGTATGCAGCTGCATAAATTTTGTAATATGCCAGTGAGATATGTTTACTGTAGCTAAGAAAGTAATACTACGTTTATGTTGTGTAGTAAGCTGTTAGTAGCCCATGTGCCTCACATTAATAATTTGGTCCCTTTCCCCCTCATAACTTAGCCTACTGTTCTGACTTGGTGGTGCACATGTAGCCTATAGCCTGTTTTAGAGAAATGTAATAATTTAATATTGTATGAGCTTTCATTGTCTGCTTATATGCCCCCTTTATTTATCCTTCGGTTCTGACTTGGCCCATGTTCTGAATTCTGTCGCTGTACATTTCAAAAGTGCTGAAATAATAGTTATACATCCAAGGTCGCCCATTAATGTCTTCATCGAAATTACGGATTGCCTCTTATCCGCTCGTCGTCCCCTCATGCCATAGTTTGTACATCTCAATTGTCAGTAGAAACCACACTTGTTTAAGCAAGTCAGCCATATCAGCTATTTTTTTTTTAAAGGCAGTAAATGAGGCTGAATGAACTGCTTTCGCTGCCAGACAAGTCTCCGCTGATAGCCAGGTGTAACATTGGTAAGATGTTGGGACTGCTGTTGGGACTCTGCTGTCTGGACATATTTATGTAGGCCCTAACAGTTAGTGGGCACTGTTTGTCACCATTATAGTCCAATTCATGTATTGTTTAGTGTTGTGTTGTGGCTTTGCAGCCATGCATCAGTTTGACCCCGCCAAGATTGACATGCTAAAATCGCAACTGTAGACTACACTTTAACAATGGGGTAAAAGGTGATTGGTTCAACTGGACCGCATCATTTTTGTTGATGCCTCATTCAAACAACCATTGGTCTTGTATTGTACCATGACTCAGACAGGAGCTGCTATTGATTGGTCTTGCAAGAAATTGTGGTTTGTGATTTTCTCACATTCATTCTCTCTGGACAGACCTGTGTGAAATAGTATTTTCTATTTCTATTGAGCTATTTCTTGTTTCCTCACACACTTACTTTAGTTGCAATTGATGGACCAGTCATGCTTAACCATGTGTACCTAAATTAACAAATACTATTTGGACCAGCATTTAACAGTTAGCTACAGTACTCCAGATGACATAGGAGGACTGTTTTCCATAGAACATATGTACAAGGGTGAACATAGGTGGTAAACACCTACAGAAAGAAAAAGTACATGTTATGTCAGTCTTATTCCTTGTATATCATTCACAGAAACATTCACTATGTGTAACACCTAGAGAGTGCATACATGATTGGACACCACAGCCAACCAGCTAATGTGACACACTTTATCCAGTCTGTTTTACTCTGTGGTTAGTGTGGTTCTAAAAGGAAGCAATCTAGCAGAAGGAGGATCCTCCTCTATTGGTCTCCTTCTCACAGAGCATCCTGCAGTAGTCTTTGTGCTTCAGAAGTCATGTGTGTTTGAGAATGTACTGAAAGTTCTCCCATCACATCATCACAAAATGGCCCCTCCCTGGACCACAACTTAGACTAGATGGTGTTGCATCACACATGAGATGCTTAACTCAGAGGGTTGAAAGAGGGTTCATTAGTAGTTCTTTGTGGTTTGTAACTGATTTCAGATAACTACATATACAGTACATTGCAGTCAGTTGAATAAATAACTGTTTTGCTGTGGCTGTAAGATGTCAGGGGCAACATGAACAACAAGTAAAGATAAATAATAATAATATGCGATTTAGCAGACGCTTTTATCCAAAGCGACTTACAGTCGTATGCGATGCATACATTTTTTTGTGTATGGGTGGTCCCGGGGATCGAACCCACTACCTTGGCGTTACAAGCGCCGTGCTATACCAGCTGAGCTACAGAGGACCACATAGATAGTGAGAACAACAGTGACACCACATAGACATCCTTCTGAAAACCACATAGAGACACAGAGACACCGAGAGCAGGTAGGAGGGTCCTATGTGCACAAAGCCAGCAGGCCAGAAGACCAAAGCATAGATATGGCCTTATCTCGGGCTTACAGAAGACTGCAGAGTATCTGTGAACTTGTTCACTGTGTGGGGGTGGGTCTTGCTATCAACACAACTAAAAGAATACAACACATTACAGAGGAGAGATGACGTGAATAAAAAGGTTGTGTCCGTTAATTATGCAGCTACGACCTGGAACTCAATAAAAAAAAAACTACATTTAAACAGATGAGTCATTGTCTTCGTCATGTAGAGATCACTCTGCTACCAGTTCTATTTTGAGTGATGCTGTGGCTCCTCCTGGTAACTAAGCTACACTTTATAATAGCTTATTGGATGTTAGCAGTAATGATCTAGTGATGTAGAATGCCTGGCCTGTTAGATGCATGTGAATCTATGATGCTGAAATGGGTTTATAACATCTTATTGATTTGTAATAAGCATGTAATAAATATATTACCTTGTTATAGATTCTTAACAGCCACACATTGTGTTTGTTGGGCACTTGTTTGACAGCTATTTCGGCTACACACAAACTATCACAGGAAAGTTAATGCGTTTTCAACGATTCAACAATTTGAACATTTTCACAACTTCTTAAAGTTGCTGCAACTCTAATTGTAAAGCAGTCAGAGGGACTTCCATATACACTGCTGCTCCTATTGAAAGATGAATGAATTGTAGTCCTGCAAGGTGGACTTATACCTTCACATTTTGTCAATAGTTTGTGAAAACTGCTCAGTCACAATGTGTAGTCATATCTGAAATCAGTCTCAACAATATAAATTCTGTTCAAAGTATATTCGCTAGGATGTTTATTTTTCCTTCAAGGCTTTCCTCATCGAAGAGAGTGAGTTGTGCTCTTAGTGACATGGTTGTTTGTGGTTTAGATGCACTGAGGTGTGTGTAGAGAGCGCGTTGTAGAGGACTGAAGGTCATTGCTGGGGATTTAGGACATTCAGAACACCACAGAGATGTTTTCAGGATCCAGCTAAAAAGAGTTTGAGACAAACTAGAACACTAGTCAATAGATGTATATTTACAGTGTGTTATGCAAACAAAAATAGCTTTGTTACATTGAGCACAAGCCTAATATGATTGTTGCAAACTGAATCTGTGGGTGAAATTTAAGAACAGAGAAAAATATGAATGCCTCTATATGAAAGCAGATGAATGTTTTATTGGATCTAAAATGCACAACAGTTTTTTTTTAACAGGAGATTGACAGAATACAAGTAATTGTAACGCACAATGAAAAAGCCATAGTTGTATATATAGTATAGAAAACACAAAATCAATGCAAGTTATTAGAGAGCAAAATTGACGTTTCAGTCCATGTTTTGGCACCTCACCCCCAGAATACACAGTGTCTCTCTCCATGGCGCTCCTCTGTCTCTGGGTCTTTGGCTTCTTGTGGATGACATTCAGAGCAGCGTAATGGACCGACGTGAGTGTGTCATCATCTTCTTGATCCTAAGAGGAATAGCAAACAAATTCCAAAGACATCAGGAAATTACCTAGTATTTTGATAGAAGGACCTGTTTACAGTGTATATCTTTATGGTCTGCATACCTGATTATGAGAACTGGGGACTGCGGACCACTTGACTGAGTGTGCGTTCCTTTTTAGACAAACATATGGTGGAATCATCATCATCATCATCATCATACATTGAATTAACCCAGTTTCATGACTAAAACATGTAATGTATACTGCACCAACAGTTTAAGCATATATTGTGGCAATGATAATACTTACCTCTACACAGCAGAGAGGTTTTCTTGGTCATCTTATACAAAAACACAACCAAGGACAATGATGAGGATGACACAAAGAGCCAACACTACACCCAGACAGTACACCAAGAGAACATGGTCCTCCTTACAACCATCTGTAGAAATACAGACAGTGATAGAGGAAATTCAGGACATTTTGTTCAACCAGGCATACAATTTATTCACAGCAATGTGAAAGAATGTTAGACATTTTCAGAAATGTCCGAAATATCACTTACTTTCAATGTCCAGCTTGGTCCCTTTTCCCAAATAGTATCTCCCCACATGAGGCCACAGCACAGTAGTAAGTCCCAGCATCAGAGAGGCTGAGGTTCCTCTTGGGGAGGTTGTAGACACAGCTCTGTCTAGGAGACCCAGCCTCAGGGCTCCTCTCACACTGATTCCTCCTGTCTCCATGGGTGTAAATGATTCCTGGATGGGATTCTCCTGAGCCATGTCTGAACCAATAGACACTATGTTCTCCTGCACAGGTCTCAGTGTGTATTGTACAGTTCAGAGTAACAGAGTCTCCTGGCTGGACTGACTCAGACACAGGCTGCTGGATCACAGACATGCTGTTGGACCCTGAATCTGAAGAGAGTGAGTAAGATCATGGTGTGTACATTCTATTTTCCTCCAAATTCATTAATTTACCATTATAGGAACACACTTCGGTATTTAACATTTTTAAAAAGGAACTGATGTTGCCTTTCACAAATATAACTGTTCCTTCTCCAAATTTGACATCACTGCTATCATACTACCACAGTAGTATGTAGCTGAGTCCCCTGACTCTATCTTGGAGATGGTCAGGTTATAGCTGTCAACTTCTCTCTTCACACTCAAACGTTTATTCTCCGTGAAAGTCCTTGTAAAAGTTGTTGGAATATGTATTTCTTTTTCGGGATAAATTGATACTGTCATGAGAAGAGGTTTCTGTCCAACAGTTTGCTTGAACCAAGAGACTTTGATCAAATCAGATTGACAAAGCAAGTGAGAGATACACTTTGTCCAAGGTGTGTAACCATCACAGGGTCTGGTTGGATTACATTTTTGCTAAGTACACAACCTGTGAGGCAAACAAACTAAATAAATCAAAGACAAAGGTATAGTACAGAATGATACATTATTATCATTATTCAGACTACATGGTCATTCAATTGGATTCAAAAAGACTGACATAAAAAGTACAAGGATCCACATGAATATTTCTTACTTACCAAAATTGGTGTAAAACAAAAAGATTGTCCAATATATAATCATCATTTTAATGTCCTTTCTGCACTGTATAGTGGTGGGTCTGACAACGGGCACCTTTATATGATGACACTCATCGGGTAGTCATTATGAAAGTAGGCGAAACACTGAACAAAGTGATTTCATTGGCTCTCTGAATAGGCATAAACCATCTGATAAAAACTACAATCTAACGTGTCCTGTGGCATACCATAGTTAGAGCAGCCCTTCAAATGACTTAAAGTCAGAGTTACTGGTTTGTATTTTTTCATCATTTGGGTCGGTGGCTGAGACTAGTGGTACATATGTCCTCATTGACATACACAGGGGCTTTACATTGTATTTCTCACTTCATGTCTGTAGAAGGCAGTTCAAGCTTTCAGGAGGAAATTAATTCTGGTGAGGTTGGCACCTTTTTGACAAAAATAAAGATGTGATCCTTTGATACCTGGTGCAAATAAATGGTAAGAATTGGGCCATTAAACTTCGAAATAAAAACATGTTTATTGAAATATCAAACAAGCATAAAGGCAGGTTACAGCTATTATCATCAAAAGGAAGAGTTCAGACATTTGCAAAATTATTATATAAATTGCGTTTATACAAAAACAAATGTATGCAGTCAGTCAACCTCATCCAATAGGCCCCTGCAAAGGCATCCTACAGCAAATAAGAAATGTAGAGTATATAATCGCCAGTTCACACAGGCACAATCAACATCAAAGTGGAGTTCAGAGGAGGGTGGGGCTGATTCTTATTGGATGACCCATACATGTCAAGTCCTGTATTGATGACTCACACAAGAGTAGATGGTTTCTTCCTCTCTCTGTTCTCTCTCTCTCCTCTGTCTCCTGGGATTGGTACTCTTCTTGTCAGGGAACTTCAGGGCGGTATAGTTTAGGGCAGCATCATCACCGTGGAGTTACACGGTCAAATCTAATGCTGTAATATTTAGCTTTAATACTGTTATCCAGTCTCACTCTTGATACAGCAATTCTGCTAACCTGTTGGTCTGAGGTGTTGGCATGAGGATTCCCATACTGGCTCTGCTGAGAAGGGGGTCCCCGCTAAAAGAAAAATGACAAAACATTTAAAACACTTGAAATCTCCTCTTGTTTACTTATTAAAAGGCATACTACCATGTATTATTTTCTTCTGAATTAAGAAATGAAATCAGAGTACCTGTAAATAGGTTGCTGTGAGTGAGAGGGGGTGTTGCTGGCATGACAAGAGAAAAAAGCTGTTTGTGACTGCAACATAAAGATGCTTGGGTATGGCCTAAATAAATACATTCAACTTCCTTTGTCTTGATTATAGTTAAATGCTTTATTCATCATATCACAAGTAAGTCATTGTCAATGAGTTTGGAAGAGAAGCAATGCACCTAATTCATTACAGTTACAGCTAATAAAGTTAACAATTAAGGCTGTGTCATTCATCCAGTTCTACTGTCTGATCCCAGAGTACACCATCTCCCCTCCACCATGTTGCTTCTCTGTCTTCTAGACCTGTTCTTCTTGTTGCTCAGATTCAGAGCTACATAATGGAGACTGTCTGCATCTTGGGCCTGTGAAGAACAATTATAAAATGGGGGACGTGATACTATATGTTTTATTGTAACCACTTTCAAACTTCCCCTTTTATGGTAATACAACATCAGGAATTCTGTTTACCCTTGCATCTGAAGAAGAGACTGCTGGACCTCTTGTCTGAGAGACGGGTCCTGAAAAGAAAGACAGAAAAGATAAAGATACAACTACTTCTTCCACTACAGATACATCTGGTGATATAAAAGAATATAAACTTTTCTGAAGGACTGTACCTGCTACATACAGTGGGGAGAACAAGTATTTGATACACTGCCGATTTTGCAGGTTTTCCTACTTACAAAGCATGTAGAGGTCTGTAATTTTAATCATAGGTACACTTCAACTGTGAGAGACGGAATCTAAAACAAAAATCCAGAAAATCACATTGTATGATTTTTAAGTAATTAATTTGCATTTTATTGCATGACATAAGTATTTGATCACCTACCAACCAGTAAGAATTCCGGCTCTCACAGACCTGTTCGTTTTTTCTTTAAGAAGCCCTCCTGTTCTCCACTCATTACCTGTATTAACTGCACCTGTTTGAACTCGTTACCTGCATAAAAGACACCTGTCCACACACTCAATCAAACAGACTCCAAACTCTCCACAATGGCCAAGACCAGAGAGCTGTGTAAGGACATCAGGGATAAAATTGTAGACCTGCACAAGGCTGGGATGGGCTACAGGACAATAGGCAAGCAGCTTGGTGAGAAGGCAACAACTGTTGGCGCAATTATTAGAAAATGGAAGAAGTTCAAGATGACGGTCAATCACCCTCGGTCTGGGGCTCCATGCAAGATCTCACCTCGTGGGGCATCAATGATCATGACGAAGGTGAGGGATCAGCCCAGAACTACACGGCAGCACCTGGTCAATGACCTGAAGAGAGCTGGGACCACAGTCTCAAAGAAAGCCATTAGTAACACACTACGCCGTCATGGATTAAAATCCTGCAGCGCACACAAGAGTCCCCCTGCTCAAGCCAGCGCATGTCCAGGCCCGTCTGAAGTTTGCCAATGACCATCTGGATGATCCAGAGGAGGAATGGGAGAAGGTCATGTGGTCTGATGAGACAAAAATAGAGCTTTTTGGTCTAAACTCCACTCGCCGTGTTTGGAGGAAGAAGAAGGATGAGTACAACCCCAAGAACACCATCCCAACCGTGAAGCATGGAGGTGGAAACATCATTCTTTGGGGATGCTTTTCTGCAAAGGGGACAGGACGACTGCACCATATTGAGGGGAGGATGGATGGGGCCATGTATCGTGAGATCTTGGCCAACAACCTCCTTCCCTCAGTAAGAGCATTGAAGATGGGTCGGGGCTGGGTCTTCCAGCATGACAACGACCCGAAACACACAGCCAGGGCAACTAAGGAGTGGCTCCGTAAGAAGCATCTCAAGGTCCTGGAGTGGCCTAGCCAGTCTCCAGACCTGAACCCAATAGAAAATCTTTGGAGGGAGCTGAAAGTCCGTATTGCCCAGCGACAGCCCCGGAAACCTGGAAGGATCTGGCGAAGGTCTGTATGGAGGAGTGGGCCAAAATCCCTGCTGCAGTGTGTTGTGACGACCCTCCCACTCTGTCTGCCGTATTCTCTCTTTGCTCTTGTTTCCTTATTAGGATGCCGGTGGGCGGAGTTGGGAGGGTCGTCAGCTACATGGGAAACACCTGGGCGGGTGTGTCCCAGCATAAATGGACCTCTTCCACATTCATTGGGGAGACTCTCTCCAGGCAGATATTTTGACTTTGGTTGTGATATTTTTGTGGCCTTTTTGGTTGTTTGCTTTGGCACCTCTCAACACTTTTTCATATTACATTTATGCAAGCACACACTCACTTACACTACTGATTACTGATTACACACCCCATCGTTATTTGATTTAGTTTACTTTAGTTAATAAATATATACTTTAAGTATTCCTTGTCTCCACGTGTCTCCCTTTTGTTACGAACTTGAGCCGGTTCGTGACAAGTGGGGGCTCGTCCGGGGATCTTGAACTGGTTGTGTTTGGGAGAACGTGGAGTTAATGTCCAATTCCGTAGGGTCTTTCTTTGTAAATTTTGTTAGTTTGTTTGAGTTTGATAGGCCCAGTATTGGTTGCCTTTGGGTTTTGTACTGCGTTGGAGAGAGTACATTGGTTAGTTTCCAGTCCCTGCCCAGCCTGGAAACTCTTGCTCTACTCGCTGTTGGGACATCGGTCTGAGGAGGTGAGTACAATCGGCTGTGTACCTCAGTGGGAGATTGGGTAGGGTAGTGACATTTGCTACCCGGAGCTATAGCTTGTTCCCCTGATAGGCTTAGTGACGTGTTTTGTTTTGGGATACGTTGGGCATGGTTAAATGTTTGTTATTTTTGTGTGGTGTCAGTGGACTGAGCAGTTGTCTCGGGGCAGCATCCGTGGCTTGGGGAAATCTACCAGCGTGCTGGGGGTTTAATTCCTTGCCAGCGGGCTACAGTGCGTAATTACCCACCGCGAATCTGCACGAAGACTAGGGTTGAGTTATTGTAGGTTTGGGAAGCTCCATATCCCAGCTCTCTTCTGTGGTGCTCGGTGTGATTGTCATTTCTCTTGTGTCTGGTGTGCTCAGCAGAGGGTTGAGCAAGATTATTATGATCTATATATATATATTTTTCTTGCTGATTATGGCGTCTAATGTAGATGAGTTCATTCGCTTTCCATCAGAAGAACTGTTAGAATTATGTACTAAAGAACAGCTGTTGAAGGTTGCTGAACACTACAAGGTTGAAATTAGTGATAAACGCCAAAAAAATTATATTAGTGAATGTGGACCTCTTCCACATTCATTGGGGAGACTCTCTCCAGGCAGATATTTTGACTTTGGTTGTGATATTTTTGTGGCCTTTTTGGTTGTTTGCTTTGGCACCTCTCAACACTTTTTCATATTACATTTATGCAAGCACACACTCACTTACACTACTGATTACTGATTACACACCCCATCGTTATTTGATTTAGTTTACTTTAGTTAATAAATATATACTTTAAGTATTCCTTGTCTCCACGTGTCTCCCTTTTGTTACGAACTTGAGCCGGTTCGTGACAGTGTGCAAACCTGGTCAAGACCTACAGGAAACGTGTTATCTCTGTAATTGCAAACAAATGTTTCTGTACCAAATATTAAGTTCTGCTTTTCTGATGTATCAAATACTTATGTCATGCAATAAAATGCAAATTAATTACTTAAAAATCATACAATGTGATTTTCTGGATTTTTGTTTTACATTCCATCTCTCACAGTTGAAGTGTACCTATGATAAACATTACAGACCTCTACATGCTTTGTAAGTAGGAAAACCTGCTAAATCGGCAGTGTATCAAATACTTGTTCTCCCCACTGTACGTATATCATTCATTTATTTGGTTTGGACTTCACTTACCCCTACACTGCAGATACTTTCTCTTGATCGTGATGTTCGTGATGCTACCAAGGACAATGATCAGGATAAATGAGAGACCCAATGCAGCACTCAGGAAGTACACCAAGAGAAGAGGGTCTGCAACATTGTCTGGGAAAATGATTGGACGTTTTCTTATGTGATCTAAATAACTAGCACTGTGTACAGTTGGACACAATAGATTATACAATAGATATAAACAGAAATGTAAGATGTATAACCTACCCTTGATCTCCAGCTTGGTCCCGTTTCCAAACAGTATCTCCCCACATGAGGCCACAGCACAGTAGTAAGTCCCAGCATCAGAGAGGCTGAGGTTCCACTTGGGGGAGGTTGTAGACACAGCTCTGTGTAGGAGAGCCAGCCTCAGGGCTCTTCTCACACTGATCACTCCTGTCTTCATGGGTGTAAATGATTCCTGGACGGGAATCTCCTGAGCCATGTCTGAACCAATAGACACAGTGTTCTCCTGCACAGGTCTCAGTGTGTATTGTACAGTTCAGAGTCTCCTGTCTGGACTGACTCAGACAGACTGCTGTACAACGGTGGTGTTTCTGGATCCTGAACCTGACAAAAAGGTTTTCATGTCAGTAAATGTGTTTCCTATTTTGTGTCCTAACTCAACATTTGTTGAAAACTTAAGCTACAGTAATATATTATTGTGGGATTACCTTACATTTAAGACATTGTATATCCAAAATGTAAAGTGCAACAATGCTCATGATTATAGTTACAGAACACTCGTTTCTAGTTATATTCTCTCTAAATTCAGATGTTGTACCTTTAACAATGAGAATTGCTCCTTCTCCAAATCCACCTTGTTGGAATAAGAAGTCCCACAATAATTATTGCTGAATCTGAGAGCTGCATGTCTGAGATCCTTAGGTGTTTTATTCCTTTGCCACTTTGCACTAAGTAGTGAGGGTTGCCTTCAAATTCATTGTGGAATGTGGCATTATTGTCATAACTGTAGAAAGTTGTCATGAGCTGAGGATTGTCAGCCAATGTTTGCTTGAACCACAAGAAGTGCAGTGCCAAGTTGCCTTCATGGAAGCATTGCAATGTCACTGTGTCTCCTATGTTGGCTGAAACAAGGTGCATGGCTGAGGATTGTACCCCAGCTAGAATACACACAAAGACAGATATGAATTACATCAACAAAGTTCCTGGTTGACTTCAAATGTATGGTGTACCCCCTATAAGCACAGAAATACATAAGTTGGACCTACCCATCTCCCTGAGAAGTGGAAATATCAGGCAGAGTGTGATGATCATCTTTGAAGTTAGTAACTGTGTCTTGAGAGGAAGAAGTATAACTGTAGAAAGTTGTCATGAGCTGAGGATTGTCAGCCAATGTTTGCTTGAACCACAAGAAGTGCAGTGCCAAGTTGCCTTCATGGAAGCATTGCAATGTCACTGTGTCTCCTATGTTGGCTGAAACAAGGTGCATGGCTGAGGATTGTACCCCAGCTAGAATACACACAAAGACAGATATGAATTACATCAACAAAGTTCCTGGTTGACTTCAAATGTATGGTGTACCCCTATAAGCACAGAAATATATAAGTTGGACCTATCCATTTCCTGGGAGAAGTGGAAATATCAGGCAGAGTGTGATGATCATCTTTGAAGTTAGTAACTGTGTCTTGAGTGGAAGAAGTCTACCCAAGTTAAAAAAAAAGAAATCAACAGTGGGCTATTTGGTGATTGGTTAAACTGGACACGTATTTTGTTGATGCCTTATCCAGCCCACCATAAACTGAGAATCACTTACTGTATATAATCAATGCTAAAAGTGGACCAATGCTAGTAATTTGCAACAACTGGCTGGATGAAAGCTGTCTAATACTCTGTTAAAACTCTTATCTGGATAGATAGTCTGTGTAAGACCAATCAAAATATTATCCAACAACCTTTTTTTTCCTTCTTGGAAATCATACTTTACCACCCCATTTACCATCACAGGTTAATTTATATTTTTAAAAACGTTTTTCCTGTAGTTTTTACAACAACAAAAAATTAGCATACATTATACAATGCATTAGGAAAGTATTCAGACCCTTTGACTTTTTAAACATTTTGTTACATTACAGCATTATTCTAAAATTGATTACATAAATAAAAAATCTAATCAATCTGCACAAAATACAACATAATGACAAAGCGAAAAACAGGTTTTTAGATTTTTTTTGGGAAATGTATTACAAATAAAAAGAGAAATACCTAATTTATTTAGGTATTTAGACCCTTTGCTATGAGACTCAAAATTGAGCTCAGGTGCATCCTGTATCCATTGATCAGAGTCCCCCTGAGGTAAATTCAATAGATTGGCCATGATTTGGAAAGGCACACACCTGTCTATATAAGGTCCCAGAGTTGACAGTGCATGTCAGAGCAATAACCAAGCCATGAGGTTGAAGGAATTGTCCAAGAACGCAGTGGCCTGCATCATTCTTAAATGGAAGAAGTTTGGAACCACCAAGACTCTTCCTAGAGCTGGCCACCCAGCCAAACTGAACAATTGGGGGAGAAGGGCCTTGGCCATGGAGGTGACCGAGATGGGAGAACCGTCCAGAAGGACAACCATCTCTGCAGCACTCCAACAATCAGGCCTTTATTGTAGAGTGGCCAGAGGAAAGCCACTCCTCAGTAAAAGGTACATAACAGCCCGCCGGAGTTTCACAAAAGGCACCTTGAAGGACTCAGACCATGAGAAACAAGATACTCTGGTCTTATGAAACCAAGATTGAACTCTTTGGCCTGAATGCCAAGCGTCACGCCTGGAGGAAACCTGGCACCATCCCTTTGGTGAAGCATTGTGGTGGCAGCATCATGCTGTGGGGATGTTTTTCGGCGGCAGGGACTGGGAGACTAGTCAGGCTCGAGGGCAAGACGAACGGAGCAAAGTACAGAGAGATCCTTGATGAAAACCTACTCCAGGGCGCTCATGACCTCAGACTGGGGTGAAGGTTCACCTTCCAACAGGACAACAACCCTAAGCACACAGCCAAGACAATGCAGGAGTTGCTTCTGTACAAGTCTATGAATGTCCTTGAGTGGCCCAGCCAGAGCCCGGACTTGAACCCGATTGAACATCTCTGGAGAGACCTGAAAATAGCTGTGCAGCGATGCTCCCATCCAACATGACTGAGCTTGAGAGGATCTGCAGAGAAGAATAGGAGAAACTCCCCAAATACAGGTGTGCAAAGTTTTTAGTGTCATACCCAAGAAGACTCAAGGCTGTAATCGCTGCAAAAGGTGCTTCAACAAAGTACTGAGTAAACGGTCTGATTACTTATGTACATTTTATATTTTGGGTTTACATTTTTATTACATTTGCAAAAAATTCTAAGAACCTGTTTTTGCTCTGTCATTATGGGGTATTGTGTGTTGTTCGAGGAGAAATAAAATCAATTTAATCAATTTTTGAATTAGGCTGTAACTTAACAAAATGTGGAAAAAGCTGTCTGAACACTTTCCGAATCCACTGCATGTACTTGCATACTCTTGGTATCAACATCAGTTGTGTGCCTTAGACATCTTTGGTTCCACCACATGCAGCAGTTACAGTTCTCCTGATGATAAAGCAAGACAATTTTATGTCAGTCTTACTTTCACTATCATTCACAGAAACATGAAGTGTAACACCTGATAGTTTAGTATGGGTCAGGGGTTTACCTGGGTGGGGTAGGACTTACACCTTCTACTCTATACTGTGTAAATAAATGATTAAAGTTCAAGAACTGATAAAACCTATGATCTTGTAAGTGATAGGATACTGTGTTAATCTAGATGGAGCTATGTTTCTAATTGTCATTGGCGTGAGCAAGGAAGAAAGAAAGTAACTGACTGACACCACATAGACATCCTGCTGAAAACCACAGAGTGTGTAGGAGGCCAGCAGGCCTGTCCACAGCGTAGAGATGGCTTCATCTTGAGCTTACAGCAGACCAAAGTGTTCAGATACCTGTGAACAGCTCACTGAGTGTATGATGTGTGGGTGGGTTTAGCATGGTAACAGTAGGTAGTCTCTGCAGAAGCCCTCTGGACAAACATTCATAAAGACATTCTTACTCAAGTAGTATTTTACTGGGTGACTTTCACTTTTACTCAAGTATGACAATTGGGTACTTTTTCCACGACTGTTGTCTGATAAGCATGTACATTAACAAGCATACATTACATATACAGTACATGCCCTTGGGATCAAACTTAGTTGTGTGCCTTAGACTTGGTCCCACCCCCTGCAACAGTTACAGTTCTCCTAATGACCTATAGGAGGACTGTTATACATAGAACAGGACTCGATATGTACCAGGGGGATCAGGGTGGAGCATCATGTGAGTGTATATGGGGAATAACGTACACTACATGATGAAACAATCTATTTTATGTAAGTCTCATTACCTATCATTCACAGAATCATGCTCTAACTGAAGTGTAACACCTGATAGTTTAGTAGGGGTCAGGGGTGTACCTGGGTGGATAGGGCTCTTAGCTGTAGCCTAGTATACATTGATACAACTTCTACTTTAAACTCTGTAAATCAATTATCGTAGTTCAAGAATGAACATGAACATGCTTGGAAACTGGGCCCATATGATAAGATAGAGGCTATATAGCATGCAGTATGTCAGTGGACTGTGTTTCTAATTGTCATGGTCGTGATCAACAATGTAAGCATGAGAGAAAAACACACTGACACCACGTAGACATCATGCTGAAACTACATAGTGAGTGAAAGGCCAACCAGGCCTATCCAAAGCAAAGAGACGGCCTTGTCTTGAGCTCACAGCAGACCAAAGTGCTCAGGTATCTGTGAACAGCTCACTGAGTGCATGATGCGTGGGTGGGTTTAGCATGGTAACAGTAGGTAGTCTCTGTAGAAGCCCTCTGGACAAACATTCATACAGGGATACTATATGTACAGAACACTAGAGATGGAATAAGTCTATTTTAGTCCCTATCAGTTGTTTAAATACTGCATATATTTATTAATGCAAAAAGAAGGCACATTCTGTACACAGGGATTTCAGGAGAGCAGTTCAATCAATTAACACATACAGCACAAGCAAGGATGATGATGCTCAATTGAATTAGAAGACGCAGGCTAATATTTTTCTAATGCAATACGAGCAACTAAGCAATCTCAATAAATCATCATTTGCAATGTATAGCGATGATACAGTATCTCCTACTTTACTCAATAACCCATCTCTAGTCTATTGACACTGGCCTTAGCTTGATCTATTTCCTGATGAGGTAGATGATGATGAAGATGATCAGGCTGCAGAGGAGAACTCCAGTTCTGATGATGGAGAGAAGGTCCAGCATTCTCATCTGTGGATCAACGTCACAATCTGAAATAATAAAATGTATCTTTCCATGACGTAGACTGATCAGGTGAAAGCTATGATCCGTTATTGATGTCACTTGTTAAATCCACTTCAATCAGGGTAGATGAAGGTGAGGAGACACGTTAAAGAAGGATTCTTAAGCCTTGACACAATTGAGACATGGATTGTGTGATTCAGAGGATGAATGGGCAAGACAATAGATTGAAGTGCCTTTGAATGTTGTATGGTAGTAGGTGCCAGGCCCACCGGTTTGTGTCAAGAATTGCAACGCTGCTGGGTTTTTCATGTTCAACAGTTTCCTGTGTGTATCAAGAATGGTCCACCACCCAAAGGACATCCAGCCAACTTGTCACAACTGTGGAAGCATTGGAGTCAACAGCATCCCTGTGGAAAGCTTTCAACACCTTGTAGAGTCCATACACAGACAAATTGAGGCTGTTTGAGGCAAAAAGGGTTGCAACTCAATATTAGGAAGTTGTTCCTAATGTTTGGTATACTCAGTGTATACCGTGTCACTCCACTATATTGCTATGCCCAGTAGTCGATACCGAAAATCAGTAACTGCTCGTCGTACATGTCATTCCAAAATCATGGGTATTAATATGGAGTTGGTCACCCTTTGCTGCTATAACTGCTTCCACTCTTTTGGGAAGGCTTTCAATAGATGTTGTAAAGTTGCAGTGGGGACTTGCTTCCATTCAGCCACAAGAGCATTAGTGAGGTTGGGCACTGATTTTGGGCAATTAAGCCTGACTCGTGAGTCGGCGATCCAATTTATCCCAAAGGTGTTCGATGGGGGTTGAGGTCATGGCTCTGTACAGGCCAGTCAAGTTCTTCCACTCCAATCTCGACAAACCATTTCTGTATGGACCTCTGCGTAGTGCACAGGGGCATTGCCATGCTGAAAAAGGAAAGGGCCTTCCCAAACTGTTGCCACAAAGTTGGAAGCACAGGATCATCTAGAATGTCATTGTGTGATGTGTTTGTAAGATTTCTCTTCACTAGAACTAAGGGGCCTAGCCTGAACCATGAATAACAGCCCAAGACCATAATTCCTCCTTCACCAAACATTACAGTTGGCACTATGAATTGGGGCAGGTAGTGTTTTTCTGGCATCCGCCAAACCCAGATTCATCTGTCTGACTGCTGTATAGTGAAGTGTGATTAATCACTCCAGAGAACACTGCTCTAGAGTCCAATGGCGGTGAGCTTTGCACCACTCCAGCCGACACTTGGCATTGCGCATGGTGATCTTAGGCTTGTAATGCGGCTGCTCGGAAATGGAAACCAAACAGTTCTTGTGCTGACGCCGGGTGCTGACATTGCTTAAGAGGCAGTTTGGAACTCGTTAGGGAGTTCCAAACTGCAACCGAGGACAGAAGATTTTGCAACCGAGGACAGAAGATTTTGACACGCTGTGCGCTTCAGCACTCGGTGGTCCCGTTCTGTGAGCTTGTGTGGCCTACCACTTCGGCTAAGCGTTGTTGCTCCTAGATTTTTCCACTTCACAATACCAGCACTTACAGTTGACCGGGGCAGCTCTAGCAGTGCAGAAATTTGACGAACTGACTTGTTAGAAAGGTGCCACGTTGAAAGATACTGAGCTCTACATAAAGGCCATTCTACTGCCAATTTTTGTCTATGGAGATTGCATGGCTGTGTGCTCGATATTATACACCTGTCAGCAACGGGTATTGCTGAAATAGCCGAATCCACTAATTTGAAGGGGTGTCCACATACCTTTGTATATATAGTGTATGTACAAGGGTGAACATCAGTGAGGTAAACACCCACACAATGAAACAAGTACATGTCAGTCTTCCATTCCTTGTATATAATTTACAGAAACATTCACTAAGTGTATCACCTGAGAGTACATGCCTGAAGTGACACACTTTACCTATCTAGTCAGTTTTACTCTCTGGTTAGTGCGTTTCTAAATGAAAGCAATCTGTCAGAAGGAGGATCCTCCTCTATTGGTCTCCTTCTCACAGAGCATCCTGCAGTAGTGTTTGTGCTTCACAAGTCATGTCTGTTTGAGAATGTACTGAAAGTTCTCCCATGACATCATCACAAAATGGCCCCTCACCACTGGACCACAAGTTAGAATAGATGGTGCTGTATCACAAATGAGATGTTTAACTCAGAGGGTTCAAATAGGGTTCATTAGCAGTCATTTGTGGTTTGTAGCTGATTTCAGATAACTAAATATATATTTGAGTCAGTTTAATAAATAACTGTTTTGCTGTGGCTGTAAGCTGTCAGGGGCAACATGAACAACACGTAAAGATAGTGAGAACAACAATGACACCACATAGACATCCTGCTGAAAACCACATAGAGACACAGAGACACAGAGAGCAGGTAGGAGGGTCCTGTGTGCACAAAGCCAGCAGGCCCACCTGACCAAAGCGTAGATACGACATCATCTTGGGCTTACAGAAGACTGCAGAGTACCTGTCAACTTGTTCACTGTGTGGGGTTGGGTGTAGTGACATGCTATCAACACCACTAGAAGAGGTCAACACATTACAGAGGAGAGATGATATGAATAAATAGGTTGTCTCCCATACTTTTTCAACTACTCCCTGGAACTCAATTTTAAAACACTACATTGAAACACACGAGTCGTTGTCTTCGTCATAGAGATAACCCTTCTTCAAGTTTTATTTTGAGTGATTGTGTGGCTCATCCTGGTAACTAAGCTACACTTATAATAACTTAGTTGATGTTAGTAGTAATGATCCAGTGATGATGACTACCTTGCCTGTTTGATTGATGTGACGCAATGATTCTGAAATGGATATATAACATGATACTGATGTTTAATATGCATGTAATAAATGTATATATTACCTTGTTATAAATTCTTAACAGCCACACAGTGTTTTTGTTGGGCCTTTGTTTCTCTCGTTAACACAGGTGAGAGTGTTGACATGGACAAGTCTGGAGATCACTCTGTCATGCTGATTGAGTTAGAATAACAGACTGGAAGCTTTAAAAGGAGGGTGGCGCTTGAAATCATTGTTCTTCCTCTGTTAACCATGGTTACCTGCAAGGAAACACGTGCCGTCATCATTGCTTTGCACAAAAAGGGCTTCACAGGCAAGGATATTGCTACTAGTAAGCTTGCACCTAAATCAACCATTTATCAGATCATCAAGAACTTCAAGGAGAGAGGTTCAATTGTTGTGAAGAAGGCTTCAGGGGCACCCAAGTAAGTCCAGCAAGCGCCAGGACCGTCTCCTAAAGTTGACTCAGCTGCGGGATCGGGGCACCACCAGTGCAGTGCTTGCTCAGGAATGGCAGCAGGCAGGAGGATGGCCTGGTGTCAAGAAGGGCAGCGAGGAAGCCACTTCTCTCAAGGAAAAAGATCAGGGACAGACTGATATTCTGCAAAGGTACAGGGATTGGACTGCTGAGGACTGGGGCAAAATCATTTTCTCTGATGAATCCCTTTCCGATTGTTTGGGGCATCCAGAAAAAAGCTTATTCGGAGAAGACAAGGTGAGCGCTACCATCAGTCCTGTGTCATGCCAACAGTAAAGCATCCTGAGACAATTCATGTGTGGGGTTGCTTCTCAGCCAAGGGTTTGGGCTCACTCACTATTTTGCCTCAGAACACAGCCATGAATAAAGAATGATACTAACTCATCCTCCGAGAGCAACTTCTTCCAACCATCCAAGAACAGTTTGGTGACGAACAATGCCTTTTCCAGCATGATGGAGCACCTTGCCATAAGGCAAAAGTGATAACTAAGTGGCTCGGGGAACAAAAGATCTAAATGTTGGGTCCATGGCCAGGAAACTCCCCAGACCTTAATCCCATTGAGATCTTGTGGTCGATCCTCAAGAGGCGGGTGGACAAACAAAAAACCCACAAATTCTGACAAACTCCAAACATTGATTATGCAAGAATGGGCTGCCATCAGTCAGGATGTGGCCCAGAAGTTAATTGACAGCATGCCAGGTGGATTGCAGAGGTCTTGAAAAGAAGGGTCAACACTGGAAATATTTACTCTTTGCATAAACGTAATGTAATTGTCAATAAAAGCTTTGACACTTATGGAATGCTTGTAATTATACTTCAGTATACCATAGTAACATCTGACAAAAATATCTAAAACACTGAAGCAGCAAACTTTGTGAAGACCAATACTTGTGTTATTCTCAAAACTTTTGACCACGACTGTATATTAAACTAGGATGTTTATTTTTACTTCAAGTTTTTCTCATTTAGAGAGTGAGTTGTGCTCTTAGTGACATGGTTGTTTGTGGTTTTGATGCACTGAGGTGTGTGTAGGTAGTGTGTGGTGCGGACTGAAGGTCATTGCTGGGGGTTAGAGATTAGTTTAATATTTTTAGGCATTCATAACACTACAGAGATGTTGTCAGGATACACCTACAAAAGAGTTTGAGACAAACTAAAACACCAGTCAGTAGATTTGTATTTACATTGCATTATGCGACCCAAAAAGCTTTGTTACATTGATCATAAGCTTAATATGGTTGTTGCATACTGAATCTTCAGGTGAAATTTAACAACAGAGGAAAATATCAAATAAAAAAATGCCTCTATATGAAAGCAGTTGAATGTTTTATTTGATCTAAAATTCACAACAGTATCAATGTTAAAAGGAGGTTGACAGAGTACAAGTAATTGTACCACACAATGAAAAAGCCATAGTTATACATACAGTGTAGAAAACACAAAAGCAATGCAAGTTATTAAAGAACAAAAGTTGACGTTTCAGTCCATGTTTTGGAGTCTCACCGCAGAATACACAGTGTCTCTCTTCATGGCACTCCTCTGTCTCCCAGCCTTTTTCTTTCTTGTGGATGACGTTCAGAGCAGCGTATTGGAGTGTGTCAGCATCTTGATTCCGAGAGGAATAACAAATATAAAACCGAAACATTTTGTATTAGACAAATATATTTATAGTGAAACAACACCTTTAAGTAAATGCCTATTTTCATATTTTGAATGAAGATAAAATACATTGAATCAACAACAGTTGGACCAGTGTTAGGTCTGTCTACCTGGTTATGAGAACTGGGGACTGATGAAGTACTTGACTGAGGGTGTGTTCCTGTAGACAAACACATGGTGGGATCATCATCATCATCATCATCATCATCATACAATGAATTAACCCAGTTTCATGACTAAAACAGGCTGTAAAGTAAAACAATATGTGGAAAAAGTCAAAGGGGTCTGAATATTTTCCGAATGCAGTGTATATTGTTCACAATGATACCACTTACCTCTACACAGCAGAGAGGGTTTTCTTGGTCATCTTATACAAAACAGAACCAAGGACAATGATGAGGATGACACAAAGAGCCAACACTACACCCAGACAGTACACCAAGAGAACATGGTCCTCCCTTACAACCATCTGTAGAAATACAGACAGTGATAGAGGAAATTCAGGACATTTTTTTCAACCAGACATACAATTTATTCACAACAATGTGAAAGTATTTTAGACATTTTCAGAAATGTCAAAAATATAACTTACAGACAATGTCCAGCTTGGTCCAGTTGCCAAATAATATCTCCCCACATGAGGCCACAGCACAGTAGTAAGTCCCAGCATCAGAGAGGCTGAGGTTCCTCTTGGGGAGGTTGTAGGCACAGCTCTGTGTAGGAGACCCAGCATCAGGGCTCTTCTCACACTGATCACTCCTGTCTCCATGGGTGTAAATGATTCCTGGACGGGGATTCTCCTGAGCCATGTCTGAACCAATAGATTCCCACCTTACATACAGATTCAGTCTGTATTCATCTATGAATCAATTATGCATAAAATGCTTATTCTACCAAAAAAGGTGTGCTATTTATCTTCAAAGGGTGTAAAGTCAGAGTTAATGGTTTGTATTGATTAATCGTTTGCGTCCAGTTAATGTGACTAGTGGCACATACAGTACCTATAGAAAGTCTACACCAACACTGGATTTCTTCACATTTTATTGTGTTACAAAGTGGGATTCAAATGGATTTAATTGTGATCTTTTTTGTCAACAATCTACTCAAAAAACTAATATCAAAGTGGAAGAATTTCTAATATAGTATTACATGGTGCAAATAAGTGGTAAAGAATTGGGCAAGACATTAAATGTAGGAAATAAAAACATGTTTATTAAAATATCACACAAGAATAAAGGCAGGTTACATAGTTCCATGTTACAACTATTATCATGAGAAGGAAGAGTGCAGACATTTGCTAAATCATTGTAAATACAGTATTTTGTGCTACACTTCTATTTACAAAAGCAAATGTATCCAGTCAGTCAACCTCAGCCACTATTGCTGAGGATTTGAGACTTCTGAAACCATCTTAGTATCAGCTTTCACACTTGCTGGACAATTATGCTCTGCATCTGAATAATTCTACATTGATATTAAGAGAATAGGCCAATGCAGTGACAGTCTCTTCAGCTAGGCCCGACCATTACATTTACAGCAAATGAGGAATGTACAAAATAGCCAAGTCACACGGACACAGTCAAGCTCAAAGTGGAGGTCAGTAGGGCTAAACTTAAAATGATGCTGATTGGAGGACTGTCACATCCTGTCTTGATGACTCACACCAGAGTAGATGGTATCTTCCTCTCTCTGTTCTCTCTGTTCTCTCCTCTGTCTCCTGGGATTGGTACTCTTCTTGTCAGTGAACTTCACGGCAGTGTAGTTCAGGCCATCATCGTCACCGTGGAGCTATGAGGATGAAACACATACTCACTCAATTCAGACTCTGGGTCAAATATAATGCTGTAATATTTAGCTTTAATACTCTTATCCAGTCTCACTCTTGATACAGCAATTCTGCTAACCTGTTGTTCTGACGTGTTGGCATGGAGGCTTCCAATACTGGCTCTGCTGAGAATGGGTCCTCACTAAAAGATCAATGATAAAACATTCAATATACTTGAAACCTTTTCTTGTTTACTAATAAAAAGGCATACTGCTGTGAATGTCATATTTTCTGCTTCAAAATGAAGTAGGCTTGTGAAATGAAAACAATGTCCAGAGAGGGAAGTGGTAAAAGGAGAGCTAGCCTTCACCCTTCTTTATGATCTATATCTATTATTACTATTACTATTAGCATGAAGACTTTTACTGTACCTGCACAGTGTTCACATCGTGACCTCTTCATTCTCACACAGAGGATAACGTTGACAACCACACTCAGAATCACAGCAGTTGTCAGGCAAGATAGAATGATGAGGAAAATATGATTTCTCTGATCACCCAACAGGTCTGAAACTTAGATTATTTTATATTATTCTTTGTAGCTCAGTGCTTTTGGCATTAAAGTTAGCTATAAAAGTTATATTTGAAATCTACTATCAATTGAAAGTGATAGATTTACATATGATATTTCTTAACATTTTAGAGAACATTAGTGCTGTATTTTGGTTTAGCACAGTTTACCCTCAATGTCCAGCTTGGTCCCGTTTCCAAACAGTATCTCCCCACATGAGGCCACAGCACAGTAGTAAGTCCCAGCATCAGAGAGGCTGAGGTTCCTCTTGGGGAGGTTGTAGACACAGCTCTGTGTAGGAGACCCAGCCTCAGGGCTGTTCTCACATTGATCACTCCTGTCTCCATTGTTGTAAATGATTCCTGGATGGGATTCTCCTGAGCCATGTCTGAACCAATAGACACTGTGTTCTCCTGCACAGGTCTCAGTGTGTATTGTACAGTTCAGAGTCACAGAGTCTCCTGGCTGGACTGACTCAGACACAGGCTGCTGGAGAACAGACATGCTGTTGGACCCTGAATCTGAAGAGAGTGAGTAAGATCATGGTGTGTACATTCTATTTTCCTCCAAATTCATTAATTTACCATTATATGAACACACTTCAGTACCAACATGTTAAAAGTAACTTAAGTTACCTTTGACAATTAAAATAGTTCCTTCTCCAAATTTGAATTCGCCCACTTCCATAGCACCACAGTAGTATGTAGCTGAGTCCCCTGACTCTGTCTTGGAGATGGTCAGGTTACAGCTGTCAACTCCTCTCTTCACACTCAGATGTTTAGTCTCATTAAAGTCCTTGGTAAAATTGTTGTAATAAAAGCCGTTGGATGGCGGTAATATGATGATGCCATGAGAAGAGGCTTCTGTCCAACAGTTTGCTTGAACCAAGAGATACCGATAAATTGAGATCGACAAAAGCAAGTGAGAGATACACTTTGTCCAAGGTGTGTAACCATCACAGGGTCTGGTTGGATTACACCCTTGTTAAGTGCACATGCTGGGAAGCAAACAAACAAACTAAATCAAAGACAAAGGTATAGTACAGAATGATACATTATTATCATTATTCAGACTACATAGTCATTAAAATGGATTAAAAAGACTATGACATAAAAAGTAAAAGGATCCACATGAATATTTCTTACTTACCCAAATTGGAGCAAAACAAAAAGATTGTCCAATATATAATCATCATTTTAATGTTCTTTCTGCACTGTATAGTGTGTGGGTCTGACATCGGGGCACCTTTTATATGATGACACTCATCGGGTAATCATTATGAAGTAGGCGGAAACTCTGAACAAAGTGATTTTATTGGCTGTCTGAACAGGCATGAAGCAACTGATAAAAACTACCTCTGTAGCTCAGATGGTAGAGCACGGCGCTTGTAAGCCAAGGTAGTGGGTTCGATCCCTGGGACCACCCATACACAAAAATGTATGCACGCATGACTGTAAGTCGCTTTGGATAAAAGCGTCTGCTAAATGGCATATTATTATTATTATTATACAATCTAACATGTGTCCTGTGGCATACCATAGTTAGAGCAGCCCTTCAAATGATGTAAAGTCAGAGTTACTGGTTTGTATTTTTTCATCATTTGGGTCGGTGGCTGAGACTACTGGTACATATGTCCTCTTTGACATACACAGGGCTTTACATTGTATTTCTCACTTCATGTCTGTAGAGGGCAGTTCAAGCTTTCAGGAGGAAGTGAACTCTGGTGAGGTTCGCACCTTTTTGACAAAATAAAATGTGATCATTTGATACCTGGTGCAAATAAGTGGTAAGAATTGGGCAAGCCATTAATATGTAGGAATTAAAAACATGTTTATTGAAATATAACACAAGCATAAGGGCAGGTTACAGAGTTCCATGTTACAAATATTATCATCAATAGGACGAGTTCAGACATTTGCAAAATCATAATATACATTTTGTTGTACACTTCTACAAAAACAAATATATACAGTCAGTGAACCTCAGCCACTATTGGTGACGATTTGAGACTTCTGAAACCATCCTAGTATCAGCTTTCACACTTTGGGGGAAAATTATTCTCTGCACCTGAGTTATTGTACATGTAGACTACCGGTGAAAAGTTTTAGAACACCTACTCATTCAAGTTTTTTTTTTTTTTTACTATTTTCTACATTGTAGAGTAATAGTGAAGACATCAAAACTATGAAATTACACATATGGAATCATGTAGTAACCAAACAAGTGTTAAACAAATCAAAATATATTTTATATTTGAGATTCTTCAAATAGCCACCCTTTGCCTTGGTGACAGCTTTGCACACTCTTGGCATTCTCTCAACCAGCTTCTCCTGGAATGATTTTCAAAGTCTTGAAGGAGTTCCCACAAATGCTGAGCAGTTGTTGGCTGCTTTTCCTTCACTCTGCGGTCCGACTCATCCCAAACCATCTCAATTTGGTAGAGGTCGGGGGGATTGTGGAGGCCAGGTCATCTGATGCAGCACTCAATCAATCTCCTTCTTGGTCAAATAGCCCCTTACACAGCCTGGAGGTGTGTTGGGTCATTGTCCTAGTTGAAAAACAAATGGTAGTCCCACTGAGCCCAAACCAGATGGGATGGCGTATTGCTGCAGAATGCTGTGGTAGCCATGCTGGTTAAGTGTGCCTTGAATTCTAAATAAATCACAGACAATGTCACCAGCAAAGCACCCCCACACCATAACACCTCCTCCTCCATGCTTTATGGAGGGAAATACACATGAGGAGATCATCCGTTCACCCACACCGCGTCTCACAAAGACACAGCGGTTGGAACTAAAAATCTCAAATTTGGACTCCATACCAAAGGACACATTTCCATCGGTCTAATGTCCATTGCTCATGTTTCTTGGCCCAAGCAAGTCTCTTCTTATTATTGGTGTCCTTTAGTAGTGGTTTCTTTGCAGCTATTCGACCATGAAGGCCTGATTCACACAGTTTATTCTGAACAGTTGATGTTGAGATGTGTCTGTTACTTGAACTCTGTGAAGCATTTATTTGGGCTGCAATTTCTGAGGCTGGTAACTCTAATGAACATATCCTCTGTAGCAGAGGTGACTCTGGGTCTTCCATTCCTGTGGTGGTCCTCGTGAGAGCCAGTTTCATCATAGCGCTTGATGGTTTTGCGACTGCACTTGAAGAAACTTTCAAAGTTCTTGAAATGTTCCGTATTGACTGACCTTCATGACTTAAAGTAATTATGGACTGTCGTTTCTCTTTGCTTATTTGAGCTGTTCTTGACATAATGTGGACATGGTCTTTTACCAAATAGGGCTATCTTCTGTATACCCCCCTACCTTGTCACAACACAACTGATGGGCTCAAACACATTAAGAAGGAAATAAATTCCACAAATTAACTTTTAAGAAGGCACACCTGTTAATTGAAATGCGTTCCCAGGTGACTACCTCATGAAGCTGGTTGAGAGAATGCCAAGAGTGTGCAAAGCTGTCATCAAGGCAAAGGGGTGGCTATTTGAATGATCTCAATTATAAAACATATTTTGATTTTCTGTTACGGTTCGGCACTGTTGGTCCGGTTCCCGCTTGTTTCCCTTTCCTTTTTCCCCTGTGTGTGTGTGTTGTCTGTGTCTGTCTCCCCCTGCTGTGCAGCCCAGTCAGAGGATCTAGGTCAGGGCGTGGCCATTCTCTCTCATGCTCCGTTACTTCCAGCTGCGGCTCATTGTCATCAATCAACCAGCAGTTATCTACCCGGGCTGGACACCTCTCCAGCGCCAGTTCGTTCCTACACTACCTGTGGTAACTTGGCCCCGTACAGCAATCTCAGTCTAGTTGTTACTATCTCAGCATTATAGTTGTTTCTGCCACGTTTTGTAACCTGTCTCTCCTTCGACCAGATCCCGTCTGTTCCTGCTGCCTGCCTACCTGCCATTCCCACGCCGCACCTGCTCATCTGTTGTCTGATATCCTCGTCATCCAGCTCTCCGGACTACTGGCTCTCTCCCCCACTCAGCTCCTACCCGGTCTGGAAGCTATTCCACCCTGAACTGTTTCTCTCTGCCAATTCACGCTGAATAAACGACATCCTAATTCACCCTCTGTTGTCCGTGTGTCCGTCTCTGCACCTGAGTCCCCCACCAAGCCTAATAGAACGAACTGGCCAAACATGGACTCAGCAGAGATGCCACATGAAACAACGGGTGATGGCGTACAACGCGCCCTCCATTCACAGGGAATGTTATTGGGACAACACGACCAACTCATCCGGACTCTTGTGGATAACAACTCAGCAGTTGTTGGATCAAGTATCTCATCTCACCTCTCAGGTAGCTAACCTGGTAACACTCACTACCCTTCCTCCCTCTGCTTCTCCTCCGCCTGTTCCTCCTACAGTGGCTCCAGGCTCGGCTTCCGCTCCTGCCCTTCGGGAACCCCCTACAACCTCACCCGAACCTTTCACGGGGACCTGAACAAATGCCGTGGTTTCCTGCTTCAGTGCCGCTTGGTGTTCCAACAGAAGCCCCCTGTCTTTCTCCACGGAATCCTCAAAGGTACATTACGCACTGGGGTTAATGAGGGCAAAAGCTTTGATTTGGGCAGAAGCGGCTTGTTCTACTCAGCAGATTGCCAGCCTGTCGTTTGACGATTTTTCCTCTCAATTGAAAGTTGTGTTTGATCACCCGGACCATGCCGGGACCGCCACAAAGAGACTATTGAAGCTACGACAGGGCACGGGTAGCGTGGCTGAATACGCCATTGATTTTGGACCTTGGCAGCCGATTCCAAGTGGAATGTGAAGCTCTTCAGGGAGCGTTTGTTAACGGTCTAAGTGACACGATTAAGAATGAACTAGCTGTTCGTGATGAGCCTGCTAACCTTCATGTTCTCGTTTCCCTTGCTGACGAATAGACAACAGGCTACGGGAGAGGAGACAGGAGAGGGGTGGTCGGGTCCACACCGCAGGCGGGGCCCCCTCGCTTTCTGCAGCCCGAGCTACACCACCACTCGGACACCGCCCACACACCGCAGCGGATCCCTCTCCACGGAACTAGACGAGCCCATGCAGCTGGGCCGTGCTCGTCTGTCCCCTGCCGAAAGGAAACGGCGCATGCGGGCTGGTGAGTGCATGTACTGTGGGGACCGCACTCATTTCCTGGTTAACTGTCCGGTTCGCCCAAAGACCAAGCTCGCAGGTAAAAGTGGGCATACTTGCAAGTGCTACACCTGACTCAATGCCCACAGCACCCCGTCTAGTTATCCCAGCTACAGTCCAGTTCAGGAATCTATCTCTCCCACTAGCTGCTCTCATCGACTCTGGTGCTGAGGATAGTTTCCTTGACGTTAACCTGGTCACTCAGGCTGAGATCCCTGTTAAGCCCCCTGCCTAAGCCTATAACAGTAACCGCTATTGACGGCCATCAGTTTGCCAACATCACCCATCAAACTGTCCCCGTTTCTCTCATGCTGTCCGGCAATCACAAAGAAACCATCCAGTTTAAAGTAGTCTCCTCCTCGGCCTCCCCCTTATCCTCGGTTTCCCTTGGCTTAGCATTCACAACCCCCATATTGACTGGCAAAACCACAAAATACACAGTTGGAGCACTCACTGCCATTCTGTTTGCCTTGGGTCGGCTATTTCGCCCTCGGTAGGTTCCCTGCTTCCCCTGTCAAAACCCCAGACCTCTCTTCAGTCCCTGAGGAGTACCTGGACCTGGCCGAGGTATTCAGTAAGTCCAAGGCACTTTCATTACCACCTCATAGGCCATGCGATTGCGCTATTGAGTTACTGCCTGGAGCCCCTTTGCCGTCCAGTCGGCTTTTCAATCTGTCCCGATCCTGAGAGAGAAGCTATGGAAACCTACATAGGCGACTCCCTAGCCTCTGGCATCATTCGTCCCCTCATCTTCCGCTGTTGGTGCTGGGTTCTTTTTGTAGAGAAGAAGGACAAAACATTACGCCCTGCATTGACTACAGAGGACTTAATAACATCACAGTCAGAAATACGTACCCCTGCCTCTCATCAACTCAGCATTTGAACCCCTTCATGGTGCCACCGTGTTTACCAAACTCGACCTACGTAACGCTTACCACCTCGTTAGGATCAGGCCGGAGACGAATGGAAGACTGGGTTCAATACCCCTCTCGGACACTTTGAATACCTAGTCATGCCATTCGGTCTCACTAACGCCCCAGCAGTGTTTCAGGCCATGGTTAACGATGTGTTGAGGGATTTTCTACACCGTTTTGTGTTTGTCTATTTGGATGACATTCTAATATTCTCTAAGTCACAGGATGAACACGTCTCCCACGTCCGTCTGGTTCTCCAACGCCTCATGGAAAATAAACTGTATGTGAAAGCAGAAAAATGTGAGTTCCACCCGGCAGTCCGTCCCCTTTTTGGGCTTTATTATCGAGCGGGGACAAGTGTCACCAGACCCTGACAAGATCAGAGCGGTTGTGGAGTGGCCCACACCCACGTCTCGGAAGCAGCTAACGCTTCCTGGGCTTCGCTAACTTCTACCGCCGCTTCATCAGGGGTTTCAGCCGAGTGGTTGCCCCCTGACCAAGCTCACCTCCCCCTAAGGTGCCATTCCTGTGGACGCCTGAGGCCGAGTCAGCTGTGAGTACATTGAAGGAACTGTTCACCACCCTCACCTGTTCTTATTCATCCAGACACTAGTTTGCAGTTTATTGTGGAAGTGGACGCCTCTGATTCGGGGGTGGGGGGCAGTCCTGTCACAACGTTCCCCACGGACCAGAAGCTCCATCCTGTGGCCTTTTTTCTCCAGGAGATTGACCCCTGCTGAGAAGAACTACGACGTGGGTAACCGGGAGTTGCTTGCTGTCAGGTTGGCGTTGGAGGAGTGGAGGCACTGGCTAGACGGAGCAGAGCAACCCTTCATAGTCTGGACAGACCACAAGAACCTGGCTTACATCCAGTCATCCAAGAGGCTGAACTCCCGTCAGGCCAGATGGGCTCTGTTCTTCAGCAGGTTCAAGTTTATTTTAACATATCGTCCTGGCACACGTAATGTCAAGCCTGATGCTCTCTCTCGCCAGTTTACAGACAATGAAGACTTCAGCAATCCTGAACCTGTTCTGCCCGCTTCCTGTTTGGTGGCGGCTGTTCACTGGGAAATCGAGTCCCTCGTCCGATCGGCACAAGAGTTGGAACCTGACCGGCCGATGGCCCCCGACCTTCTCTATGTTCCCGCAGCCGTGCGGCCGCAAGTGCTCAACTGGATCCACACCTCACGATTCTCCTGCCACCCTGGTATGAACCGTACACTGTCGCTACTTAAGAGGCACTTTTGGTGGCCATCCGCCGAGGCGACGTCCGGGAGTACGTGGCGGCCTGTTCCATCTGTGCCCAAAATAAGGCTTCCCACAGGGCTCCTTCGGGCCTGCTGCGGCCTCTCCCAGTCCCGAGTCGTCCTTGGTCTCACGTGGCCTTGGACTTCGTCACTGGACTTCCTATGTCTGAGGGTAATGACACCATACTCACCATCGTGGACAGATTCTCTAAATCTGCCCATTTTGTTGCATTACCAAAATTACCGTCTGCCAGTGAGACAGCCGACCTCTTTGTCCTACATGTATTCCGTCCCCATGGAATACCTGTGGACATAGTGTCCGATAGAGGTCCAGCAGTTCATTTCTCGGGTATGGAAGGAGTTTTGTTGGCTCTGGGTGCCTCTGTCAGTCTCTCTCATCAGGTTTCCATCCCCAGTCCAATGGCCAGACTGGAGAGGACCAATCAGGACCTGGAGGCTGCTCTACGCTGTGTGACATCCCAGAACCCGTCCACCTGGGCCAAACATCTCCCGTGGGTCGAATATGCCCACAATTCCCTCACCTCATCTGCCACCGGCCTCTCACCTTTTTGAGGCGGCTTTGGGGTACCAACCGCCATTGTTCCCGTCTCCAAGAAAAGGAGTTAGCCGTCCCCGTCAGTTCAGGATAACCTTCTGTCGCTGCCGCAAGGTGTGGGTGGACACCCGTGAGGCCTTCTACGGACAGCAGAGCGTAACAAGAGGGTGGCGGACAGGCACAGGGTAGTCGCTCCCCAGTTCCAGCCTGGTCAGCGAGTCTGGCTCTCCTCCAGCAACATCCCCCTGCGCACTGACTCCCGTGTAAGCTGTCGCCCCGGTATTTGGGTCCTTTCGAGATCGACTCCATCATCAACCCTTCGGCTGTTCGGTTGAAGCTTCCCCAGGCCATGAGAGTCCATCCTACATTTCACGTGTCCCAGCTGAAGCTGGTCTCCTCCAGCCCTTTGTGTCCGCCTGTGGATCCCCCTCCGCCACCGCGATTATTGAGACCATCCAGCCTACACGGTGCGGAGACTGCTGGACGTCCGGAGGCGTGGTAGAGGGCTTCAGTACCTGGTGGACTGGGAGGGATACGGTCCCGAGGAGAGGTCCTGGATTCCCGACGATTTATACTGGATCCGCAGCTGGTGGCTGACTTCCATAGGGACCACCCTGACAAGCCGGGTGGGTCGCCGGGTGGCGCCCGTTGAGGGGGTACTGTTACGGTTCGGCACTGTTGGTCCGGTTCCCGCTTGTTTTCCTTTTTCCCCTGTGTGTGTGTTGTCTGTGTCTGTCTCCCCCTGCTGTGCAGCCCAGTCAGAGGATCTAGGTCAGGCGTGGCCATTCTCTCTCATGCTCCGTTACTTCCAGCTGCGGCTCATTGTCATCAATCAACCAGCAGTTATCTACCCGGGCTGGACACCTCTCCAGCGCCAGTTCGTTCCTACACTACCTGTGGTAACTTGGCCCCGACAGCAATCTCAGTCTAGTTGTTACTATCTCAGCATTATAGTTGTTTCTGCCACGTTTTGTAACCTGTCTCCTTCGACCAGATCCCGTCTGTTCCTGCTGCCTGCCTACCTGCCATTCCCACGCCGCACCTGCTCATCTGTTGTCTGATATCCTCGTCATCCAGCTCTCCGGACTACTGGCTCTCCCCCCACTCAGCTCCTACCCCGGTCTGAAGCTATTCCACCTGAACTGTTTCTCTCTGCCAATTCACGCTGAATAAACGACATCCTAATTCACCCTCTGTTGTCCGTGTGTCCGTCTCTGCACCTGAGTCCCCCACCAAGCCTAATATTTTCTTAACACTTTTTTGGTTACTACATGATTCCATATGTGTTATTTCATAGTACTGATGTCTTAACTATTATTCTACAATGTAGAAAATATTAAAAATAAAGAAAAATCCTTGAAAGAGTATGTGTTCTAAAACTTTCGACAGGTAGTGTATATTAGGCAAAGCTAGGCCCCCGCAATGGCATCCTACAGCAAATGAGAATTGTACAAAATAGCCAGGTCAAAGGACACAGTCAAGCTCAAAGTGGAGTTCAGAGGAGGGGTTGGGCTTAACCTAGAATGATGCTGATCACAGGAGGCTGCTTAGGGGAGGGACGGCTCATAAAAATGGCTGGAAAGGAGTGAATGGAATGGTATCCATGTTTTGATGTGTTCAATAACATTCAATTTATTCCGTTCTAGCCATTGCTATGAGCCCGTTCTCCCTAATTAAGGGACCGCCTGTGATACTGATTGGAGGACTGCCACATCTTGTCTATGTGACACATCAGAGTAGATGGTTTCTTCCTCTCTCTGTTCTCTCTGTTCTCTCCTCTGTCTCCTGGGATTGGTACTGTTCTTGTCAGTGAACTTCAGGGCAGAGTAGTTCAGGCCATCATCGTCACTGTGGAGCTATGAAGATGAAACACAGACTCACTCAATTCAGACTCTAGGTCAAATCTAATGCTGTAATCTTTTTGCTTTGTAATACGCTTTTCCAGTCTCACTCTTGATACAGCAATTCTGCTAACCTGTTGGTCTGACGTGTTGACATGAGGCTTCCCATTCTGGTTCTGCTGAGAAGGGGTCCCCGCTAATAGATAAAATATAAAACATTCAAAACACTTGAGAAACATACTATGTATGTCATATTTTCTGTTTCAAAATTAAGTAGTGTGGTATCTAAATAACCATGCTAATTATGCTGTGAGGACAAGAAATCCGCTGACACTGTCCTTGATTATAATAGTTTATTATACCAAAGATTTCAGCGCCAATTTACAGTCTCCTGCAGACATCTGGAGAACAACTGACCCAATCTCTCATATGTTGTTCCTCTCAGTCTTTGTTTCCAACCATGGTATTTATAATCTGTAACATGATATGGGTGGTTTCCCCATAAACCAATCCCAGGACGCCACATAACAGACTTCCTCTGTTTTAGGGGGCCCCTATAGTAATGCTTTCAGATGCTTCCACAAGCTGAGTCAACTTCCTCTAACACACCATTTGCAAACATCAGCAAAGTCATAAACTGTTTATTCACTACAGTAGGCTTGTGAAATGAAAACAATGTCCAGAGAGGAAGTGGTAAAAGGAGAGCTAGCCTTCACCCTTCTGTGACACATCAGAGTAGATGGTTTCTTCCTCTCTGTTCTCTCTTTCTCTCCTCTGTCTCCTGGGATTGGTACTGTTCTTGTCAGTGAACTTCAGGGCAGAGTAGTTCAGGCCATCATCGTCACTGTGGAGCTATGAAGATGAAACACAGACTCACTCAATTCAGACTCTAGGTCAAATCTAATGCTGTAATCTTTTTGCTTTAATACGCTTTTCCAGTCTCACTCTTGATACAGCAATTCTGCTAACCTGTTGGTCTGACGTGTTGACATGAGGCTTCCCATTCTGGTTCTGCTGAGAAGGGGTCCCCGCTAATAGATAAAATATAAAACATTCAAAACACTTGAGAAACATACTATGTATGTCATATTTTCTGTTTCAAAATTAAGTAGTGTGGTATCTAAATAACCATGCTAATTATGCTGTGAGGACAAGAAATCCGCTGACACTGTCCTTGATTATAATAGTTTATTATACCAAAGATTTCAGCGCCAATTTACAGTCTCCTGCAGACATCTGGAGAACAACTGACCCAATCTCTAATATGTTGTTCCTCTCCGTCCTTGTTTCAACCATGGTATTTATAATCTGTAACATGATATGGGTGGTTTCCCCCATAAACCAATCCCAGGACGCCACATAACAGACTTCCTCTGTTTTAGGGGGCCCTATAGTAATGCTTTCAGATGCTTCCACAAGCTGAGTCAACTTCCTCCTAACACACCATTTGCAAACATCAGCAAAGTCATGAACTGTTTATTCACTACAGTAGGCTTGTGAAATGAAAACAATGTCCAGAGAGGGGGAAGTGGTAAAAGGGAGCTAGCCTTCACCCTTCTTTATGATCTATAACCTTTCTTACTATTACTATTAGTATGAAGACTTTTACTGTACCTGCACAGTGTTCACATCGTGACCTCTTCATTCTAACAAAGAGGATAACGTTGACAACCACACTCAGAATCACAGCAGTTGTCAGGCAAGATAGAATGATGACAAAAATAAGCTTAATCTGATCACCCAACAGGTCTGAAACTTAAAAAACAAATATACTTTTAAATGATTTTGTATTTTTTATTCTCAAACACTTTTACACATAGACTGGAGTTGTTCGCTTCAAAGTTATATAAAGTGACAGCTCTACAGTGCATTAGGAAAGTATTCAGACCCATTCCTTTCCACATTTTGTTACGTTACAGCCTTATTCTAAAATAGATTCAATTATTTTTTTCCCTCATTGATCTTCACACAATACCCCATAATGACAAAGCGAAAACAGGCTTTTAGAAATTTTTGCAGAAATACCTTACTTGCTATGAGACTCAGAAATTGAGCTCTGGAGCATCCTGTTTCCATTGATCATCCTTGAGATGTTTCTACAACTTGATTTGAGTCCACCTGTGGTAAATTCAATTGATTGGACTGAATTTGCAAAGGAACACACCTGTCATGTAAGAGCAAAAACCAAGCCATGAGGTAGAAGGACATTTCCATAGACCTCCGAGACAGGATTGTGTCAAAGCACAGATCTGGGGAAGGCTACCAAAACATTTCTGCAGCATTGAAGGTCCCCAAGAACACAGTGGCCTCCATCATTCTTAAATGAAAGAAGTTTGGAAGCAACAATACTCTTCCTTGAGCTGGCCGCTCGGCCAAACTGAGCAACCGGGAAGAAGGGCCTTGGTCAGGAGGTGACCAAGAAACCGATGGTCACTCTGACAGAGCTCCGGAGTTCCTCTGTGGAGTTTGGAGAACCTTCCAGAAGGACAGCCATCTCTGCAGCACTCCACCAATCAGGCCTTTATGGTATAGTGGACAGACAGAAGCCACTCCTCAGTAAAGGCACATGACAGCCCGTTTGGAGTTTGCAAAAGGCACCTAAAGGGACTCTCAGACCATGAGAAACAAGATTCTCTGGTCTGATAAAACCAAGATTGAACTCTTTGGCCTGATGCCAAGCATCACGTCTGGAGGAAACCAGGCACCGCTCATCACCTGGCCAATACCATCCCTACGGTGAAGCATGGTGGTGGCAGCATCATGCTGTGGGGATGTTTTTCAGCGACTTGGACTGGAAGAATAGTCAGAATCGAGGGGAAGAGATGAACGGAGCAAAGTACAGAGATCCTTGATGAAAATCTGCTCCAGAGCTCAGCACCTCAGACTGGGGTGAAGGCTTGCCTTCCAACAGGACAACAACCCTAAGCACACAGCCAAGACAATGCAGGAGTGGCTTGGGACAAGTCTCTTAAGGTCCTTGAATGGCCCAGCCATAGCCCGGACTGGTAAAGCTGATCTAACATCATACCCAAGAAGACTCGAGGCTGTAATCGCTGCCAAAGGTGCTTCAAGAAAGTACTGAGTAAAGGGTCTGAATACTTAAACGTGATGTTTCAGATTTTTTTTTCTAGAAACCTGTTTTTTCTTTGTCATTATGGGGTATTGTGTGTAGATTAATGTGTGAAAAACAATTTCATCAACTTTGAAAAAGGCAACGTAACAAATTTTAACAAAAAGTCAAGGGGTCTGAATACTTTTCGAATGCTATGTTCTCCTGAAACGGTCTCAGTCTGTATGTACAGTTCAATCACAGAGTCTCTTGGCTGGACAGACTCCGACACAGGCTGCTGAAGAGAGTTACAGAGTAAGATCATGGTGTGTAAATTGAATTTTCCTGCTTATATTCCTTTATCGAGATTCTAAAGTTTATGGTGCAAAATGAAATCCAAAATCTGCTTGAACCAAGCAACATAGGTCACCATATCAGATGGACAAAAGCAAGGGAGAGACACACTACCTCCAATCCCAGTACAAATCCCAGGGTCTGGTTGAACAATGTCCATAGTCAATGCACAAACTGTAAAAAAAGATCAACATAAAACGGATCAAAAATCATTTCACCCATTATAGAGACAGTACATCTCATTTACATTTCATATTCATACTACAATTAATTTAAATGGATTCAAAACACTATGGCATGAAATGATTTGAAAAGCATCCATATATAAAATTCTTACTTACCGAAGTTGGCGTAAACAAAAACATTGTCCAATGTCTAATCATCATTGTAATGTCAATCCTTTCTGCACGGTATAGTCATAGTGTGAGGGTCTGAAAACAGGGCACCTCTTTTATGATGAAACTTTACATGTAGCCTTTATACAGCGTAGGAGGGCACACTGAACTGAGAGACTCTATTGGCTGTCTGAACAGGAATAAAAGATACAGTCTAGCAAGTCTGTTTACAGTAGTTTGAGCAGCATGAACAGACTTTTAAAAGAAGACAATCAAGTCAGAGTTATTAGATCAAGCTTATTAAATATTGGCTTGATAACTGCTTATTTGTTTGGGAAATTAAACTTATTAAGATCATTTCTCTTTTGATGTTTGGACCAACAGTGAAGGATCATATTCCCCTCTCTAGTGCCTCTGATACTGAACCCAACCCAGCCTAGACCTGAGGTTAAAATAGTTCATAGTGTAGTAAGTTTCTCCCCCACAGCACACAACCTGCATTATTGGCTCTTGGTTTTCATCTTAGGCCTCCAACATGAAATAGAAATATTAGTTTTGGCAATGGAATGTTTTTAAACACAGCATAGCTATTTTCTTGCCCTTTTTATGTCAGCCAATATCCTCTAATTAACATCAGTAGTGCCACTGCACTGTACATGTCCCCTTACAGTGAGGGAAAAAAGTATTTGATCCCCTGCTGATTTTGTATGTTTGCCCACTGACAAAGACATAATAATATAATAATATACCATTGAGGACGCTTTTTTCCTAAGTTACCGTCATGCGTTCGGGATTACATATTTTATTTTTTTGTGTGGTGTGTGGGGGGACCGGATCCGACACTTGCTTACCCGCGCCGCGGCCCTACCTGCCGAGCTCAGAGACAATGATCAGTCTATAATTTTAATGGTAGGTTTATTTGAACAGTGAGAGACAGAATAACAACAAAAAATCCAGAAAACGCATGTCAAAGATGTTATAAATTGATTTGCATTTTAATGAGGGAAATAAGTATTTGACCCTCTGCAAAACATGACTTAGTACTTGGTGGCAAAACCCTTGTTGGCAATCACAGAGGTCAGAAGTTTCTTGTAGTTGGCCACCAGGTTTGCACACATCTCAGGAGGGATTTTGTCCCACTCCTCTTGCAGATCTTCTCCAAGTCATTAAGGTTTCAAGGCTGGCGTTTGGCAACTCGAACCTTCAGCTCCCTCCACAGATTTTCTATGGGATTAAGGTCTGGAGACTGGCTAGGCCACTCCAGGACCTTAATGTGCTTCTTCTTGAGCCACTCCTTTGTTGCCTTGGCCGTGTGTTTTGATAAAATTACATCAAATCACGTTATATCTACAGTAGCTTTGATTGGACTGATCATGTCAACATCATACTTTCAAAATATTAGCCAGCAAGCTAGCAGTCATCATCATGAATCATCAAGTCGACAATCTACTGGCAAATCCTTTTCATATGAAGAGAAATTATGAAGAGAAATTATAGATCAAACGTATCAGTGCTCATTGGCCATTGGATATAAACATTACACAACAAGTTGGAAATCGCAAATTCAACAATGTTGTGTATGTGTGGTCCAAGTCTGGGTTTAAGGGTCTCTTCTCCAACCTTAAAAAGGATAAACATTCAACATTGGCCATGCTGTTAATCCAGCATGATTTATGCCGCTTTCAAAACAACTGGATACTCGGAACTGGGAAATCTTGGAAAAAAACTAGCTCGTCTGGGAAAATACGTTTTGAACGACCATCCAACTCGGAATTCCAAGTCGGGAACTTGGGCCTCTTTCTAGAGCTCTGACCTGAAGATCACTGGCGTCATTATTCAAACCTTTATGTTTTTCTGAGTTCCCAGTTGTATTGAAAGCACCATAAATCCAGGGAATGCCAGACTTTGATGACAAAGTTAGATGACAACATTTGCCAGCAACAAGGACCGCCGCGCAATCTTCCTGTTCGAATGAGCACAGCAAGGTGAGTCCAAAAATGTATTGTATGCAGCTGCATAAATGTAATATGCCAGTGAGATATGTGTTCTGTAGCTAACGTAAGTAATACTAAGTGTATGTTGTGTAGTAAGCTGTTAGTAGCCCATGTGCCTCACATTAATAATTTGGTCCCTTTCCCCCTCATAACTTAGCCTACTGTTCTGACTTGGTGGTGCACATGTAGCCTATAGCCTGTTTTTTAGAGAAATGTAATAATTTAATATTGTATGAGCTTTCATTGTCTGCTTATATGCCCCCTTTTATTATCCTTCGGTTCTGACTTGGCCCCATGTTCTGAATTCTGTCGCTGTACATTTCAAAAGTGCTGAAATAATAGTTATACATCCAAGGTCGCCCATTAATGTCTTCATCGAAATTACGGATTGCCTCTTATCCCGCTCAGTCGTCCCCCTCATGCCATAGTTTGTACATCTCAATTGTCAGTAGAAACCACACTTGTTTAAGCAAGTCAGCCATATCAGCTATGTTTTTTTAAAGCTGATAGCCAGGTGTAACATTGGTAAGATGTTGGGACTGCTGTTGGGACTCTGCTGTCTGGACAGCTTTATTTAGGCCCTAACAGTTAGTGGGCACTGTTTGTCACCGTTATAGTCCAATTCATGTATTGTTTAGTGTTGTGTTGTGGCTTTGCAGCCATGCATCAGTTTGACCCCGCCAAGATTGACATGCTAAAATCGCAACTGTAGACTACCACTTTAACAATGGGGTAAAAGGTGATTGGTTCAACTGGACCGCATCATTTTTGTTGATGCCTCATTCAAACAACCATTGGTCTTGTATTGTACCATGACTCAGACAGGAGCTGCTATTGATTGGTCTTGCAAGAAATTGTGGTTTGTAATTTTCTCACATTCATTCTCTCTGGACAGACCTGTGTGAAATAGTATTTTCTATTTCTATTGAGCTATTTCTTGTTTCCTCACACACTTACTTTAGTTGCAATTGATGGACCAGTCATGCTTAACCATGTGTACCTAAATTAACAAATACTATTTGGACCAGCATTTAACAGTTAGCTACAGTGGTCCAGATGACATAGGAGGACTGTTTCCCATAGAACATATGTACAAGGGTGAACATAGGTGGGGTAAACACCTACAGAATGAAACAAGTACATGTTATGTCAGTCTTATTCCTTGTATATCATTCACAGAAACATTCACTATGTGTAACACCTGAGAGTGCATACATGATTGGACACACAGCCAACCAGCTAATGTGACACACTTTATCTAGTCTGTTTTACTCTGTGGTTAGTGTGGTTCTAAAAGGAAGCAATCTATCAGAAGGAGGATCCTCCTCTTGGTCTCCTTCTCACAGAGAGCATCCTGCAGTAGTCTTTGAGCTTCACAAGTCATGTCTGTTTGAGAATGTACTGAAAGTTCTCCCATGACATCATCACAAAATGGCCCCTCCCCTGGACCACAAGTTAGAATAGATGGTGCTGTATCACAAATGAGATGCTTAACTCAGAGGGTTGAAAGGAGGGTTCATTAGTAGTTCTTTGTGATTTGTAACTGATTTCAGATAACTACATATACAGTACATTGCAGTCAGTTTAATAAATAACTGTTTTGCTGTGGCTGTAAGATGTCAGGGGCAAATGAACAACAAGTAAAGATAGTGAGAACAACAGTGACACCACATAGACATCCTTCTGAAAACCACATAGAGACACAGAGACACAGAGAGCAGGTAGGAGGGTCCTGTGTGCACAAAGCCAGCAGGCCAGAAGATCAAAGCATAGATAGGCCTTATCTCGGGCACAGAAGACTGCAGAGTATCTGTGAACTTGTTCACTGTGTGGGGGAGTGGGTCTTGCTATCAACACAACTAAAAGAATACAACACATTACAGTGGAGAAATGACGTGAATAAAAAGGTTGTGTCCGTTAATTATGCAGCTACGACCTGGAACTCAATAAAAAAAAAACTACATTTAAACAGATGAGTCATTGTCTTCGTCATGTAGAGATCACTCTGCTACCAGTTCTATTTTGAGTGATGCTGTGGCTCCTCCTGGTAACTAAGCTACACTTTATAATAGCTTATTGGATGTTAGCAGTAATGATCTAGTGATGTAGAATGCCTGGCCTGTTAGATGCATGTGAATCTATGATGCTGAAATGGGTTTATAACATCTTATTGATTTGTAATAAACATGTAATAACTATATTACCTTGTTATAGATTCTTAACAGCCACACATTGTGTTTGTTGGGCACTTGTTTGACAACTATTTCGGCTACACACAAAACTATCACAGGAAAGTACGTTTTCAATGATTCAACAATTTGAACATTTTCACAACTTCTTAAAGTTGCTGCAACTCTAATTGTAAAGCAGTCAGAGGGACTTCCATATACACTGCTGCTCCTATTGAAAGATGAATGAATTGTAGTCCTGCAAGGTGGACTTATACCTTCACATTTTGTCAATAGTTTGTGAAAACTGCTCCAGTCACAATGTGTAGTCATATCTGAAATCAGTCTCAAAATATAAATTCTGTTCAAAGTATATTCGCTAGGATGTTTATTTTTACTTCAAGGCTTTCCTCATGAAGAGAGTGAGTTGTGCTCTTAGTGACATGGTTGTTTGTGGTTTAGATGCACTGAGGTGTGCGTAGAGAGCGCATTGTGAGGACTGAAGGTCATTGCTGGGGATTTAGGACATTCAGAACACCACAGAGATGTTTTCAGGATCCAGCTAAAAAAGAGTTTGAGACAAACTAAAACACTAGTCAATAGATGTATATTTACAGTGCGTTATGCAAACAAAAATAGTTTTGTTACATTGAGCACAAGCCTAATATGATTGTTGCAAACTGAATCTGTGGGTGAAATTTAAGAACAGAGAAAAATATGAATGCCTCTATATGAAAGCAGATGAATGTTTTATTGGATCTAAAATGCACAACAGTTTTTTTTTAACAGGAGATTGACAGAATACAAGTAATTGTAACCGCACAATGAAAAAGCCATAGTTGTACATATAGTATAGAAAACACAAAATCAATGCAAGTTATTAGAGAGCAAAAATTGACGTTTCAGTCCATGTTTTGGCACCTCACCCCAGAATACAGTGTCTCTCTCCATGTTGCTCCTCTGTCTCTGGGTCTTTGGCTTCTTGTGGATGACATTCAGAGCAGCGTAATGGACCGACGTGAGTGTGTCATCATCTTCTTGATCCTAAGAGGAATAGCAAAACAAATTCCAAAGACATCAGGAAATTACCTGGTATTTTGATAGAAGGACCTGTTTACAGTGTATGATCTTTATAATAATAATAAGTTACCAATTAGCGGGCGCTATCCAAAGCGACTTACAGAGATGCGCGCGTACATTTTTTTGTGTAGGGGTGCGGGACGACCACCATGCCGTGGCGTTCGCCGTGCTTCTTTGAGTAGAGCTTTATGGTCTGCATACCTGATTATGAGAACTGGGGACTGCCGGACCACTTGACTGAGTGTGCGTTCCTTTTAGACAAACACATGGTGGAAATCATCATCATCATCATCATCATCATTATACATTGAATTAACCCAGTTTCATGACTAAAACATGTAATGTATACTGCACCAACAGTTTAAGCATATATTGTGGCAATGATAACCACTACCTCTACACAGCAGAGAGGTTTTCTTGGTCATCTTATACAAAAACAGAACCAAGGACAATGATGAGGATGACACAAAGAGCCAACACTACACCCAGACAGTACACCAAGAGAACATGGTCCTCCTTACAACCATCTGTAGAAATACAGACAGTGATAGAGGAAATTCAGGACATTTTGTTCAACCAGGCATACAATTTATTCACAGCAATGTGAAAGAATGTTAGATATTTTCAGAAATGTCAGAAATATCACTAACGGTCAATGTTCAGCTTGGTCCCGTTGCCAAACAGTATCTCTCCCCACATGAGGCCACAGCACAGTAGTAAGTCCCAGCATCAGAGAGGCTGAGGTTCCTCTTGGGGAGGTTGTAGACACAGCTCTGTGTAGGAGACCCAGCATCATGGCTCCTCTCACACTGATCACTCCTGTCTCAATTGGTGTAAATGATTCCTAGATGGGATACTCTGAGCCATGTCTGAACCAATAGACACTGTGTTCTCCTGCACAGGTCTCAGTGTGTATTGTACAGTTCAGAGTAACAGAGTCACCTGGCTGGACTGACTCAGACACAGGCTGCTGTAGCACAGACATGCTGTTGGAATCTGAACCTGAAGAGAGAGACGGAGTAAGATCATGGTGTGTAAATTGTATTGGCCTGGTATTTTCATTTATCGCCAAATTCTAAAGTATATTTCTAATTTGATGGTGCAAAATTTAAACCAAAATTAGGGAAGGAAGTTAAGTTACCTTTGACAATCAAAACAGTTCCTTCTCCAAATTTGACTTTGCCCACTTTCATAGCACCACAGTAGTAAGTGCTAGAGTCCCCTGACTCTGTCTTGGAGACGGTCAGGTTACAGCAGTCAACTCCTCTCTTCACACTCAGATGTTTAGTCTCAGTGAAATCCTTGGTAAAGTTGTTGAAGAAAATCTTGTCCACTGGAAAGTGTCGATGTCATGAGAAGGGTTTCTGTCCAAAAGTCTGCTTGAACCAAGCAACATTGGTATTCAGCATCAGTTGGCCAAAAGCAAATGATGTTCACACTAGCTCCACGGTGAGTAACCATCACTGGATTTGGTTGAACAATGTCCTGGTAATGCAGAAACTCTCAACGCAAACAAACAATATTTATCAAAGATCAAGGTAAAGACTGAAAAACCATCAAAATACTTGCTACTAAGTAATTCAAATGGATTCTAAAAGCCAAAAATATGTATATTGTTTTAAAGGATCTAAATTAAAATTCTTACCAGAGTTGGCATAAAACAAAAAAGATTGCACAATGTCTGATCATCATTGTAACGTCAATCCTTTCTGCACTGTATAGATGTAGGGTCTGACAACGGGGCACCTTTTATATTTATATGTGATACATATATATGACACTTTACATAGTGTCAGGCTGACGTGTATGCGCTAACGAAGTCAAGCGCAGGACACCGAGCTACTGGCAGACGTACTTTACTGAACACAGTATAGAAAGTACAAAACCAAAATACCTCCTAACAGGGAGGAAACAATACTAGCACACAACAGCTTGCCGACCTCACGAAAAACATTCACACACAATAAACTATGAGAGACAGGGGTATTTAAAGGGGAATACAATGCAACATAATAGGAAACAGGTGTAAAAAATAAAGACAAAACAAGACAAACACCGAAACATAGATCGGTAACAGCTAGTACTCCGGGGACAGCTAGACGCCCGAAGCCTGCCCGAGCAAGGAGGAGGAGCAGCCTCGGCTGAATCCGTGACAGTACCCCCCTTGACGACCCCCTTGGGGGACGGCTAGGAGGACGCGGAGCAGGGCGAGTCGGATGACTCGGTGGAAATCCCTCAACATGGAGAGATCTAGGACGTCCCTCCTAGGGACCCAGACCGTTCCTCCGGACCGTACCCTCCCACTCCACGAGATACTGCAGGCCTCCCATCCGATGCCTCGAATCCAAGATGGAACGGACTGAGTACGCCGGAGCCCCTCGATGTCCAGTGGGGGCAGCGGAACCTCTCGTACCTCATTCTCCTGGAGTGGACCAGCACTACCGGCCTGAGGAGAGACACATGGAACGAGGGGTTAATGTGGTAATTAATGGGCAGTTGTAACCTATAACATACCTCGTTCAATCTCCTCAGGACTTTAAATGGCCCACAAACCGCCAACCCAGCTTCCGGCAGGGCAGGCGAAGGGGCAGGTTTCGGTCGAGAGCCAGACCCGATCTCCCGGAGCATACACCGGAGCCTCACTGCGGTGGCGATCGGTGCTCCGCCTTTTGCCGCCTGATAGCCCTTTTGCAGATGGACATGCGCAGCGTTCCAGGTTTTCTTCCGAGCGCCGAAAACCACTGCGTCCCACCGCAGAGGCTTCGATCTGTCTCTGATGCCAAGGTGCCAGGGCCGGCTGATAACCTAGCACACACTGAAAAGGCGTAAGGTTAGTGGAGGAGTGGCGGAGTGAGTTTTGGGCTATCTCTGCCCAGGGATATATCCGACCACTCCCCCTGCCGGTCCTGGCAATAGGACCTCAGAAACCTACCTACATCTTGGTTCACTCTCTCCACCTGCCCATTACTCTCGGGGTGAAAACCTGAGGTAAGGCTAATCGAGACCCCAGATGTTCCATAAATGCCCTCCAGACTCTAGAGGTGAACTGGGGACCCCCGATCAAACACTATATCCTCAGGTACCCCGTAGTGCCTGAAGACGTGTGTAAACAGGGCGTCAGCAGTTTGTAGGGCTGTAGGGAAACCTGGCATAGGGAATGAGACGGCAGGCCTTCGAAATCACGAACGACCAAGATCGTCGTGTTCCCCTGGGAGGGGGAAGGTCCGTGACAAAGTCCACCGATAGGTGAGACCACGGCCGTTGTGGAACGGGTAGGGGTTGTAACCTCCTCTGGGCAGGTGTCTAGGCACCTTACACTGGGCGCACACCGAGCAGGAGGAAACATAAACCCTCACGTCCCTAGCTAAAGTGGGCCACCAGTACTTCCCACTAAGGCAGTGCACTGTCCGACCAATACCAGGATGACCAGAGGAGGGTGACATGAGGCCAATATATCAATCGATCACGAACCTCGAGCGGCACAAACTTCCGACCCTCTGGACACTGTGGGGAGTAGGATCGGTACGTAACGCCTGTTCGATGTCCGCATCAACCTCCCACACCACTGGTGCCACCAGACAAGACTCCGGAAGTATGGGAGTGGGCTCAATGGACCTCTCCTCTGTATCATATAGTCGGGACAGGGCATCTGCCTTAGCGTTCTTTGACCCTGGTCTATAGGTGAGCTTAAATACAAATCGGGTAAAAAACAAAGCCACCCTTGCCTGGCGAGGGTTTAGCCTCTCGCCACCCGGATGAACTCCAGGTTACGATGGTCAGTCAAATGAGAAAAGGGTGTTTAGCCCCTCAAGCCAATGCCTACACACCTTCAGGGCTTGAACCACGGCTAACAGGTCCCTGCCCCCACATCATAATTGCGCTCCGCCCGGACTGAGCTTCTTAGAAAAGAAAGCACAGGGGCAGAGTTTTTGGGGCGTACCCGAGCCCTGAGACAGTAAAGCACCGATCCCAGCCTCGGACGCATCCACTTCAACTTGGAACGCCGAAGAGGGATCCGGATGTGCCAGCACCGGAGCCGAGGTAAACAGGTCCTTCAGATGTCTTAAAGCCCTGTCCGCCTCAGCCGACCACTGCAGACGCACCGACCCCCCTTTAGCAGGTAGGAAATGAGAGCTGCTACCTGTCCAAAGCCCCGGATAAACCTCCGGCAGTAATTGGCAAAACCCAAGAACCGCTGCACTTCCTTCACCGTGGTGGGAGTCTGCCAATTACGCACGGCAGAAACGCGGTCAATCTCCATCTCCACCCCTGACGCGGACAACCGGTGTCCCAGGAAGGAGATGGACTCCTGGAAGAACAGACATTTCTCCGCCTTCACATACAGGTCATGCTCCAACAGTCTACCAAGCACCCGTCGAACCAGGGACACATGCTCGGCTCGGGTAGCGGAGTATATTAGAATGCCATCAATATACACCACTACACCCTGTCCATGCAAGTTCCGGAAAATCTCATCCACAAACGATTGGAAGACTGAAGGAGCGTTCATTAAACCGTGATGGCATGACCGGAGGTACTTATAGTGACCCGAGGTGGTACTGAATGCTGTATTCCACTCATCTCCCTCCCTAATGCGCACCAGGTTGTACGTGCTCCTGAGATCCAATTTTGTGAAGAATCGCGCCCCGTGTAATGACTCCGTCATACTAGCAATCAGAGGGAGAGGATAGCTGTATTTGATTGTGATCTGATTGAGACCACGGTAATTAATACACGGGCGTAAACCCCCATCCTTCTTCTTCACAAAAAATAAACTTGATGACGCAGGGGAAGTGGATGGCCGTATGTATCCCTGTCTCAGAGATTCGGTGACATATGTCTCCATAGCCGCCGTCTCCTCCTGAGACAGAGGATACCACATGACTACGAGGAAGCGCAGCGCCTACTTGGAAGTCTATCGCACAATCCCCTGTCGATGAGGTGGTAATTGAGTCGCCTTCTTTTTACAGAGCGAGTGCCAAATCGGCATATTCAGGTGGAATGCATGGTGGGAACTGGTTCGGACTTTCCACCGTCGTTGCCCCTACGGAAACACATACACACCGCCCGAAACACTGATCAGACCATCCCTTGAGAGCCCTCTATTGCCATGAAATGTTGGGGTCATGAGATGTTAACCAGGAAGCCCCAACACCACGGGAAATGCAGGAGAATCAATCAAATACAAACAAATTATCTCCTCATGACCCTCCTGCTTTTCATCCTGAGAGCGCTGTGACTTCCCCTAATCAATCCTGCCCCAAAGGGCGGCTATCTAGGGCATGGATGGGGAAGAGCACATCAACTGGTACAATAGGAATCCCTAACTTATAGGTGAACTGGCGATCGATAAAATTCCCAGTTGCGCCTGAATCTACTAGCGCCTTATGCTGGGAATGAGGAGAAACCTTGGGAAACACCACTTTAATACACATATGCGCAACAGAGAGCTATGGGTGAGTTGGGTGCCTACTCACCTGGAATGACTCATCAGTGCGCTGCCTACTCGCCTCGATTCCTAGGGGAGACCCTCCCCAGCACCGACCAGCAGTGTGTCCTCTGCGGCCACAGTTGGTGCAGGGGACGGCCTCTCTCCTGGTCTCTCTACTGGTCTCCCTAGCCCAGCACCTCCGAGCTCCATAGGGGTCGGCTCGGAAGTGCTGGGGGATGGAATGGACGGCCCTGAATCCGGGACGTCCGCGGGTAGCCAACAGGGTATCCAGGCGAATTGACATGTCCACCAGTTGATCGAAGCTGAGGTTGGTGTCCCTGCAGGCCAATTCCCGACGCACGTCCTTCCTCAGGCTACATCTGTATTGGTCGATGAGGGCCCTCTCATTCCATCCTGCGTTGGCAGCCAGCGTCCGGAAGTCCAGTGCAAACTCCTGTGCGCTCCTCCTCCCTGTCTGAGGTGGAATAGACGCTCACCCGCCGCTTTACCCTCTGGTGGATGATCGAATACTGCCCTGAGCGGCGGGTGAACTCTGCATAGTTGACAGTAGCGGCGTCTATTCCCCCCACACGCTCTCGTATCCCGAGGGCACCGGGTGGATGGTTGCCAGGTAGAGTTCAACCTGGAGCAGGAAACCCTGACACCCGGCAGCTGTGCCATCATAAGCCCTCGGGAGCGAGAGCCGAATCCCTCTGGACCCCGGAGGTGAAGCAATGGGCATCGCCGATGGTGGTGGTATCGTCGGAGGAGGTGTAGGCAGACCCCCTCTTCCCATCGCTCCATAGTGCTCACCACCAGTTCCATGGCGGTGCCGAGAGCCTGGATCATGGCCGCTTGTTGTTCGACGCGTTCCTCCATTGATCCAGCTGGCACCGCACGCTCCTGCTGACTCCATGTGTGGTGTGATTCTGTCAGGCTGACGGTATGCGGTAACGAAGTCAAGCGCAGGACACCGAAGCTACTGGCAGACGTACCTACTGAACACAGTATAGAAAGTACAAAACCAAAATACCTCCTAACAGGGAGGAAACAATACTAGCACACAACAGCTTGCCGACCTCACGAAAAAACAATCACACACAATAAACTATGAGAGACAGGGGTATTTAAAAGGGAATACAATGCAACATAATAGGAAACAGGTGTAAACAATAAAGACCAAACAAGACAAACACTGATACATAGATCGGTAGCAGCTATTACTCCGGGGACGACAAACGCCGAAGCCTGCCCGAGCAAGGAGGAGGAGGAGCAGCCTCGGCTGAATCCGTGACACATAGCCTTTATACAGTGTAGGAAGGAACACTGAAATTAGAGATTGTATTGGCTGTCTTAACACGAATAAAAAGTACTGTCTAGGAATATATATATATATATATATATATATATATATATATATATATATGTACATTACCAATCAACATTTTTTTACATTGTAGAATAGTAGTGAAGACATCATAACTATGAAATAACATATATGGAATCATGTATACACATATATATATACAGTGGGAGAACAAGTATTTGATACACTGCCGATTTTGCAGGTTTTCCTACTTACAAAGCATGTAGAGGTCTGTAATTTTATCATAGGTACACTTCAACTGTGAGAGACGGAAATAAAACAAAAATCCAGAAAATCAAATTGTATGATTTTTAAGTAATGAATTTGCATTTTATTGCATGACATAAGTATTTGATCACCTACCAACCAGTAAGAATTCCGTCTCTCACAGACCTGTTAGTTTTTCTTTAAAAGCCCTCCTGTTCTCCACTCATTACCTGTATTAACTGCACCTGTTTGAACTCGTTACCTGTATAAAAGACACCTGTCCACACACTCAATCAAACAGACACCAACCTCTCCACAATGGCCAAGACCAGAGCGCTGTGTAAGGACATCAGGGTTAAAATTGTAGACCTGCACAAGGCTGGGATGGGCTACAGGACAATAGGCAAACAGCTTGGTGAGAAGGAAACAACTGTTGGCGCAATTATTAGAAAATGGAAGAAGTTCAAGATGACGGTCAATCACCCTCGGTCTGGGGCTCCATGCAAGATCTCACCTCTTGGGGCATCAATGATCATGAGGAAGGTGAGGGATCAACCCAGAACTACACGGCAGCACCTGGTCAATGACCTGAAGAGAGCTGGGACCACAGTCTCAAGAAAACCATTAGTAACACACTACGCCGTCATGGATTAAAATCCTGCAGAGCACGGAAGGTCCCCCTGCTCAAGCCAGCGCATGTCCAGGCCTGTCTGAAGTTTGCCAATGACCATCTGGATGATCCAGAGGAGGAATGGGAGAAGGTAATGTGGTCTGATGAGACAAAAATATAGCTTTTTGGTCTAAACTCCACTCGCCGTGTTTGGAGGAAGAAGAAGGATGAGTACAACCCCAAGAACACCATCCCAACCGTGAAGCATGGAGGTGGAAAAATCATTCTTTGGGGGATGCTTTTCTGCAAAGGGGACAGGACGACTGCACCGTATTGAGGGAGGATGGAAGGGGCCATGTATCGCGAGATCTTGGCCAACAACCCCCTCCCTCAGTAAGAGCATTGAAGATGGGTCGTGGCTGGGTCTTCCAGCATGACAACGACCCGAAACACACAGCCAGGGCAACTAAGGAGTGGCTCCGTAAGAAGCATCTCAAGGTCCTGGAGTGGCCTAGCCAGTCTCCAGACCTGAACCCAATAGAAAATCTTTGGAGGGGAGCTGAAAGTCCGTATTGCCCAGCGACAGCCCCGAAACCTGAAGGATCTGGAGAAGGTCTGTATGGAGGAGTGGGCCAAAATCCCTGCTGCAGTGTATGCAAACCTGGTCAAGACCTACAGGAAATGTATGATCTCTGTAATTGCAAACAAAGGTTTCTGTACCAAATATTAAGTTCTGCTTTTTCTGATGTATCAAATACTTATTTCATGCAATAAAAAGCAAATTAATTACTTAAAATCATACAATGTGATTTTCTGGATTTTTGTGTACCTGTGAAAAAATTACAGACCTTTACATGCTTTGTAAGTAGGAAAACCTGCAAAATCGGCAGTGTATCAAATACTTGTTCCCCCACTGTATATATGTACATATATATATATATATATATATATATATATATATATATATATATAACACGAGGAATAAATACACAATGCACTATATAGTAACGATAATTTGGCTATACATGGGGTACCAGTACTGAGTCGATGTGCAGGGGTACGAGGTAATTGAGGTAGATATGTACGTATAGGTAGGGACAAAATTAGTAGGTAACAGGATAGATAATAAACAGTAACAGCAGTGTATGTGATGAGTCAAAATAGTTAGTGCCAAAAGGGTCAAGAGGATAGTCTGGGTAGCTATTGGTTAACTATTTAAGTAACTTTAGCAGTTTATGGGTTAGGGGTAGAAGCTGTTCAGGGTCCTATTGGTTCCAGACTTGGTGCATCGGTACCGCTTGTCATGCTATATCAGAGAGAATGGTCTATGTCTTGGGTTGTGGGGTCCTTGACAATGTATAGGGCCTTCCTCTAACACCACCTGGTACAGAGGCCCTGGATGGCAGGGAGCTCTGCCCCAGTGATGTACTGCGCAGTACGCACAACCCTCTGTAGTGCCTTGCGGTAGGATGCCAAAAAGTTGCCTTACCAAGCAGTGATGCAGCCAGTCAAGATGCACTCAATGGTGCAGCTGTATAACTTTTTGAGGATCTGAGGGCCCATGCCTAATCTTTTCAGCCTCCTGAAGAGAAGAGGCGTTGTCGTGCCCTCTTCATTACTGTTGGTGTGTGTGGACCATGATAATTCCTTAGTGATGTGGACACAAGGAACTTGAAGCTCTCGACCTGCTCCACTACAGCGTCGTCGATGTGGATGGGGGCGTGCTCTGCACTCCATTTCCTCTAGTCCACAAGCAGCTTCTTTGTCTTGTTGATGTTGAGGGAGAGGTTGTTGTCCCGGCACCACTCTGCCAAGGCTCTGACCTCCCTGGAGAATGTCTCATTGTCGTCGGTGATAAGGTCTACAACTGTTGTTTCATTGGCAAACTTAATGATGGTCTTGGAGTCATGCGCAGCCACGCAGGCATGGGTGAACAGGGGAGTACAGGAGGGGACTGAGCAAGCACCTCTGAGGGGACCGTGTTGAGGGTCAGCGTGTCGGATGTGTTGTTGCCTGCCCTCACCACCTGGGGGCAGGCAATCAGCAAGTCCAGGATCGAGGGAGGTGTTTAATCCCAGGCTCCTTAGCTTAGTGATGAGTTTGGAGGCGCTATGGTGTTGAACGCTGAGCTGTAGTCAATGAACAGTAGTCTCACGTAGGTGTTCCTTTTATCAAGGTGGGAAAGGGCAGTGTGGAGTGCAATATAGATTGTGTCATCTATGGACCTGTTGGGGCGAGGTGTCTGGGATGATGATGTTGATGTGAGCCATGACCAGCCTTTCAAAGAATTTCATGGCTACAGATGTGAGTGCCACGGGGCGATAGTTATTTAGGAAGGTTACCTTGGCATTCTTGGGCACAGGGACTATGGTGGTCTGCTTGAAAATGTAGGTATTACAGACTAGGTCAGGGAGAGGTTGAAAATGTCAGTGAAGGCACCTGCTGGTCAGCACATGCTCTGAGTACACGTTGTGGTAATCCGTCTGGACCTGCGGCCTTGTGAATGTTATCCTGTTTAAAGGACATACTCACATCGGCTACGGAGAGCATGATCACACAGTCATCCGGAACAGCTGATGCTCTCATGCATGGTTCAGTGTTGCTTGCCTCGAAGCGACATAGAAGGTATTTAGCGAAACAGTCCTGTAGCTTAGCATCCGCTTCATCTGACCACTTCCGTATTGAGCGTGTCACTGGTACTTCCTGTTTGAGTTTTTGCTTGTAGGCAGGAATCAGGGGGATACAGTTATGGTCATATTTGCCAAATGGCTCTAGTGGTAAATAGCATGGTCTACTGCTTATTATGGGGTTTTCTAACTCAGGCGAGCAGAAACTTGATACTTCTTTAATATTAGAGATCGCCCACCAGCCGTTGTTAACAAAGAGACACAAAGCCCCTCCCTGAGCTTCCCCCAACTCCACCTGTTACGAATTGCCATGCTGGTGACTGTTATCAGCAGCTCACAAACCTGAGCTGCACACTCCACTCCCCTTCCCCCACGACCTTAGCCTGAGAGTCTAGGGGGTATCATAAACATGCCTCTAAAACTCTCTCTGACCTATTTGACCTGTAACCTGATAGGTTGCTGGGGAGGTTACTAGGAGGCCCATCCTCTTGACTATACAGGTCACACAACACTTGCAGTCTCCCTCAAGCAGCGGCAGAGAGCAACATCTCTGTCTCTGCCCATCAACAACTGGACTCAATAACATATTTCTGGGCTTGTGGGATGGTGTGCATGCACAAAGTGAGTTATATGATATTTGTAAATTGTTCATCATAGTTAGTTGTTAATGTTGTTGTATGCAGCCTTTGTGTATAGCTATATTGAAATGTGTAGGTAGCATATACATTTTCATACAGTCCTTCCCTTGTTAATAGCCTTGTTGCTCTACTTGTGCTATGAGATAGTATTGTGTACAGTGAATACTTTACCTCTGTTTCTCCTGTTTCAGAACCACTTCCATTCCACTACCTTTACCACTTTTCATTCCCATGTACATCCCCATGTCCATCATCTCCAGTGTGTTTAAATAAAGTTACTGTGTGTGTCAACTCTTGGACTGCCTTTACAAACCAGTAAAATACATAGAGCTGGTTTGCTCTCTTTCAGCACTGTTCTGTCCTGTCGATGTATAGAAAAAACAGCTCGATTTTTATTTACCATGTCCTTGTTCAGGCACGACTCTGAGAAACATAGGATATTAAAGTTCTTCAGATCACGTTGATATGCTAGTCTCGAACGAAGCTCATCCAGTTTATTCTCCAGTAAATGGAGGGTAAAGGCGGTTTATCCACTCTCCAGGCATCCCGCACGCCAGCCTCTATATTTGGGTCGCCTCCTCCTTCTTCAGGTGTCGGGATTTGGGCCTGGTCCTGGATAAGCAATATGGTTTCGCCTCTGACTCATTGAAGTAGAAGTCCTCATCCATATTGAGATTAGTGATAGCTGTTCTGATGTCCAGAAGCTCTTTACATCATAGGAAACAATGGTGGAAACATCATGTACAAAAAAAGTTAAGATCAGTGCAAAGAGCCCCACAAAATAACACAATTGGTCAGGTGCCCGTATAATGGCCGCTATTCCCTCCAGCGGCATTCCACATCAACATCAGCGTTATGCACTCAGCATTATGGAGATAGGTTGGGGATAACGCCCTGTGATAGACTAGAATCCTGTCCAGGGGGTGTACTGTACATTAAGCCGCCTCACGCTACAGAAACAGGATATAGGCTGCTGCTCCTATGAGGCTCGTGCTAGACGACCTCCTTTTGACACCTAACTAGAAAACCTCCTGACTTCAGAGTCGATAATGAAGGGGGCTCTGCTTTTTTACTAATAGGTTCTCCTTTGTGTCTTTCTCACTCAAACACCCACATGGACAGCCACACACAACCCCCTGTGTCTTCTTTGATACAAGTGTACCCTACATCTTTGAAAGAAAACAAATAGACTTTTGACGAGGACATTCAACATTTGCTAAAAAAGAGAAACCCGGCTTTACGTGTTTACTGGTCTCTGACCTGGAGATGTCCATGGGGATGGAAAGTGGGAAAGGTAGTGTTTCTGTAGAAGGAAATTAAAGGCAATGAATATACTGAACATACGATATCACAAGATCTGTAATAACAGTAATACAGGAATGTATAAATGGCATATAATCCCTGAACATGTTTACAGGTAAGAAGCTGTACAGAGGCAGCATACATAATGCAACAATATCTAACTATTAAGAACAATGTAAACATGTCCCATAACTCACCTCGTGCACACACACCGTCTCACATGTCCAAAGAAATATATGAGTCCAGCTGTTGTTGTTAAGGACAGAGATGAGATTGCTGCTCTTTCTGTGGCTGCTTGAAGGAGAAGGGGGAGGCAGGAATTTGGGATCTGGGACCCAAGATGACTGCCTGTGATTGGCTGATCCCACAGTGTGATAAGGCCCCTGGCAACCATGACCCCTAGCAACCAAACGGTTTGGCTAGGGCCAGAGGTGTGAGAGGCCAGTTTACGACCCATTGCCTAGCCTGCTAGGATACAGAGGGGAGGGGAGCCTACTGCAGGAGTTACAAAGTTAAAGAGTTTGTCCCTGAGGGAGGGCTGTGAGAATGAGATGGTGTGTTAAGAGTCAACGGCAGGGAAATCGTAACAGTTACAATACTCCAGATGACCCATAGGAGGTCTGTTGTGCGTAGAGGTGTAATGTGCTAGAGAACATCAAATCAAATCAAATTGTATTTGTCATATATGCCGAATACAACAGGTGTAGACCTTACCGTGAAATGCTTACTTACAAGCCCTTAACCAACAATGCAGTTGAAGAATTAGAGTTAAGAAAATATTTACTAAATAAATTAAGTAAAAAATAAAAGTAAAAGTAACACAAAAAAATTACATAACAACAACCAGGCTATATACAGGGGGTACCGGTACCGAGTCAATGTGCGGGTGTACAGGTTAGTCAAGGTAATTTGTACATGTAGGTTGGGGGGGTCAATGTAAATAGTCCAGGTGGCCATTTGATTAATTGTTCAGCAGTCTTATACAGTGGGGGAAAAAAGTATTTAGTCAGCCACCAATTGTGCAAGTTCTCCCACTTAAAAAGATGAGAGAGGCCTGTAATTTTCATCATATGTAAACGTCAACTATGACAGACAAATTGAGATTTTTTTTCTCCAGAAAATCACATTGTAGGATTTTTAATGAATTTCTTTGCAAATTATGGTGGAAAATAAGTATTTGGTCACCTACAAACAAGCAAGATTTCTGGCTCTCACAGACCTGTAACTTCTTCTTTAAGAGGCTCCTCTGTCCTCCACTCGTTACCTGTATTAATGGCACCTGTTTGAACTTGTTATCAGTATAAAAGACACCTGTCCACAACCTCAAACAGTCACACTCCAAACTCCACTATGGCCAAGAACAAAGAGCTGTAAAAGGACACCAGAAACAAAATTGTAGACCTGCACCAGGCTGGGAAGACTGCATCTGCAATAGGTAAGCAGCTGGGTTTGAATAAATCAACTGTGGGACCAATTATTAGGAAATGGAAGACATACAAGACCACTGATAATCTCCCTCGATCTGCGGCTCCACGCAAGATCTCACCCTGTGGGGTCAAAATTATCACAAGAACGTTGAGCAAAAATCCCAGAACCACACGGGGGGACCTAGTGAATGACCTGCAGAGAGCTGGGACCAAAGTAACAAAGCCTACCATCAGTAACACACTACGCCGCCAGGGACTCAAATCCTGCAGTGCCAGACGTGTCCCCCTGCTTAAGCAAGTACATGTCCAGGCCCGTCTGAAGTTTGCTAGAGTGCATTTGGATGATCCAGAAGAGGATTGGGAGAATGTCATATGGTCAGATGAAACCAAAATAGAACTTTTTGGTAAAAACTCAACTCGTCGTGTTTGGAGGACAAAGAATGCTGAGTTGCATCCAAGGTCCTGGAGTGGCCTAGCCAGTCTCCAGATCTCAACCCCATAGAAAATCTTTGGAGGGAGTTGAAAGTCCGTGTTGCCCAGCGACAGCCCCAAAACATCACTGCTATCTAGAGGAGATCTGCATGGAGGAATGGGTCAAAATACCAGCAACAGTGTGTGAAAACCTTGTGAAGACTTACACTAAACGTTTGACCTGTGTCATTGCCAACAAAGGGTATATAACAAAGTATTGAGAAACTTTTGTTATTGACCAAATACTTATTTTCCACCATAATTTGCAAATAGATTCATTAAAAATCCTACAATGTGATTTTCTGGATTTTTTCCTAATTTCGTCTGTCATAGTTGACGTGTACCTATGATGAAAATTACAGGCCTCTCTCATCTTTTTAAGTGGGAGAACTTGCACAATTGGTGGCTGACTAAATACTTTTTTTCCCCACTGTAGCTTGGGGCTAGAAGCTGTTAAGGAGCCTTTTGGACCTGGACATGGCGCTCTGGTACCACTTGCCGTGCGGAAGCAGAGATAACGGTCTATAACTAGGGTGACTGGAGTCTTTTTTGGGCCTTCCTCTGACACCGCCTAGTGTATACAGTGAGAGAAAAAAGTATTTGATCTCCTGCTGATTTTGTACGTTTGCCTACTTCAAAGAAATGATCAGTCTATAATTTTAATGGTAGGTTTATTTGAACAGTGAGAGACAGAATAACAACAAAAAAATCCAGAAAAACGCATGTCAAAAATGTTATAAATTGATTTGCATTTTAATGAGGGAAATAAGTATTTCACCCCCTCTCAATCAGAAAGATTTCTGGCTCCCAGGTGTCTTTAATACAGGTAACGAGCTGAGATTAGGAGCACACTCTTAAAGAGAGTGCAGTTTTTTACCTGTATAAAAGACACCTGTCCACAGAAGCAATCAATCAATCAGATTCCAAACTCTCCACCATGGCCAAGACCAAAGAGCTCTCCAAGGATGTCAGGGACAAAATTGTAGACGTACAAGACCATCGCCAAGCAGCTTGGTGAGAAGGTGACAACAGTTGGTGTGATTATTCGCAAATGGAAGAAACACAAAAGAACTGTCAATCTCACTCGGCCTGGGGCTCCATGCAAGATCTCACCTCGTGGAGTTGCAATGATCATGAGAACGGTGAGGAATCAGCCCAGAACTACACGGGAGGATCTTGTCAATGATCTCTAGGCAGCTGGGACCATAGTCACAAAGAAAACAATTAGTAACACACTACGCCGTGAAGGACTGAAATCCTGCAGCGCCCGTAATGTCCCCCTGCTCAAGAAAGCACATATACAGGCCCGTCTAAAGTTTGCCAATGAACATCTGAATGATTCAGAGGAGAACTGGGTGAAAGTGTTGTGGTCAGATGAGACCAAAATGGAGCTCTTTGGCATCAACTCAACTCGCCGTGTTTGGAGGAGGAGGAATGCTGCCTATGACCCCAAGAACACCATCCCCACCGTCAAGCATGGAGGTGGAAACATTATGCTTTGGGGGTGTTTTTCTGCTAAGGGGACAGGACAACTTCACAGCATCAAAAGGACGATGGACAGGCCATGTACCGTCAAATCTTGGGTGAGAACCTCCTTCCCTCAGCCAGGGCATTGAAAATGGGTTGTAGATGGGTATTCCAGCATGACAATGACCCAAAACACACGGCCAAGGCAACAAAGGAGTGGCTCAAGAAGAAGCACATTAAGGTCCTGGAGTGGCCTAGCCAGTCTCCAGACCTTAATCACATAGAAAATCTGTGGAGGGAGCTGAAGGTTCGAGTTGCCAAACGTCAGGCTCGAAACCTTAATGACTTGGAGAAATTCTGCAAAGAGGAGTGGGACAAATCGCTCCTGAGATGTGTAAAAACCTGGTGGCCAACTACAAGAAACGTCTGACCTCTGTGATTTCCAACAAGGGTTTTGCCACCAAGTACTAAGTCATGTTTTGCAGAGGGGTCAAATACTTATTTCCCTCATTAAAATGCAAATCAATTTATAACATTTTTGACATGCGTTTTTCTGGATTTATTTGTTGTTATTCTGTCTCTCACTGTTCAAATAAACCTACCATTAAAATTATAGACTAATCATGTCTTTGTCAGTGGGCAAACGTACAAAATCAGCAGGGGATCAAATACTTTTTTCCCTGACTGTAGGTCCTGGATGGCAGGAAGCTTGGCCCCAGTGATGTATTGGGCCGTACACTACCCTCTTTAGCGCCCTTACGGCCGGATGCCGAGCAGTTGCCATACCAGGTGGTGATGCAACCGGTCAGGATGCTCTCGATGGTGCAGCTGTAGAACCTTTTGAGGATCTGGGGACCCATGCCAAATCTTGTCAGTCTCCTGAGGGGGAAAATGTGTTGTCGTGCCCTCTTCACAACTGTCTTGGTGTGTTTGGACCATGATAGTTTGTTGGTGATGTGGACACCAAGGAACTTGAAACTCTCGACCCGGCTCCACTACAGCCCCGTCGAAATAATGGGGCCTGTTCGGCCCTCCTTTTCCTGTAGTCCTTGATAATCTCCTTTGTCTTGCTCACATTGAGGGAGAGGTTGTTGTCCTGGCACCACACTGCCAGGTCTCAGACCTCCTCCCCTACAGGCTGGGACTAAGATTAGCCTATGAGTGTAAATGGGGGAAATACCTACAGAATGAAACAAGTCCATTGTATATCAGTCTCACTCCCTATCATTCACATAAATATCCATTACTAACTGAAGTGTACCACCTGATAGTTCAGTTGGGGTCAGGCTTTACCTGTATGGGAAGGGCTCTTGGCTGTAGCCTCGATACACCTTCTACTCTACACTCTGTAAACACAGTTCAAGAATTAATAAAACCTATAACTTGTAAGTAATTAGATGCTGTGTGGGTCTGCATGGCAGTGGGCTGTGTTTCTAATTGTGTCATGGGCATGAACAACTAAGAATGAGAGCAACTGACTGACACCACATACAGTAGACATCCTGCTGAAAACCACAGAGTGTGTAGAAGGGTATCAGACCAATCCAAAGCGTTTTGATGGCGTCGTTTTGAGCTCACAGCAGACCAAAGTGTTCAGATACCTGTGAACAGCTCACTGAGTGCATGTTGAGTGGGTGGGTTTAGCATGGTAACAGTAGGTAGTCTCTGCAGAAGCCCTCTGCACAAACATTCATAGAGGCATACTGTATGTACAGAACACAAGGAACATGTCAATTGGTATCAGTTGTTTAAGTTGTTGACACAGGATGCTGTAGAATGGTCTTGTAAGTAATTCTCTTGATGGTTTTAATTGTTTGTTGGTTTGTGGTTTTCTCACCAATCTGGACAGACCTGGGTTAAAATAGTACACTATTTATTTTCTCCCACTTACTTTAGGTGCACTTGATTTATCTTGCCTCCATTGCGCCGGTCAAGCTTAAGCAAGTTTACCTAAAGAATTGGAAAGAAAACTAATACTATTTTGACCATGTCATTCAACAGTTACAATACTCCAGATGACCAATAGGAGGTCTGTTGTGCATAGAGCATGTCTTGTCTTGTCATGTTCAGTATCAGGGTGAACAGGGGTGGAGCATCATGAGTATGTGTGGGGGAAACACCTACAGAATGAAACAAGTAACTTTTAGTCAGTCTTACATTATCTGTATATAATTTACAGAAACATTAACTAACTGATGTATAACACCTGAAAGTGCATGTCTGACATGACACCCCAGCTTAACTAATACATGTGACACATTTGATCTAGTCTGTTTCACTCTCTGATTAGCAGTGGTGGAAAAAGTACCCAATTGTCATACTTGAGTAAAAGTAAAGATACGTTAATAGAAAATGACTCAAGTAAAATTGAAAGTCACCCAGTAAAATCCTACTTGAGTAAAAGTCTAAAAGTATTTGGTTTTAAATAAACTTAAGTATCAAAAGTAAATGTAATTGCTAAAATATATTTAAGTATCAAAAGTAAAAGTAAAAGTATAAATCATTTCATATTCCTTATATTAAGCAAATCAGATGGCACCATTTTCTTGTTTTTTTATTTACGGATAGCCAGGGGCACGCTCCAACACTCAGACATAATTTATAAACGAAGCATGTGTTTAGTGAGTCCGCCAGATCAGAGGCAGTAGGGATGACCAGGGATGTTATTTTTATAAGTGTGTGAATTAGACCATTTTCCTGTCCTGCAAAGCATTCAAAATGTAACGAGTACTTTTGGGTGTCAGGGAAAATGTATGAAGTAAAAACTACATAATTTTCTTCAGGAATGTAGTGAAGTAAAAGTAAAAGTTGTCAAAAATATAAATAGTAAAGTAAAGTACTACTTAAGTAGTACTTTCAAGTATTTTTACTTAAGTACTTTACACTGCTGATTTAGTGTTGTTCTCATAGGAAGCAATCCTCCTCTATTGGTCTCCTTCTGACAGAGCACCCTGCAGTAGTCTTATAATGATTGTCTGATTGAAAATGAACTGAAAGTTCTTCCATGACATCATCACAAACTGGCCCCTCCCACTGAGCCCATAGATCTAGAATAGATGGTGCTGTATCACGCATGACACATTTAACTCAGAGAGTTCAAATAGGGTTCATCAGCATTTCTTTGTGGTTTGTAACTGATTTCAGATAACTAAATATATATTAGAGTTAGTTTAATAAATAACTGTTTTGCTGTGGCTGTAAGCTGTACGGTGCAACATGAAAAACAAGTAAAGATAGCGAGAATAACAGTGACACCACATAGACATCCTGCTGAAAACCACATAGAGACACAGAGACACCGAGACACAGAGAGCAGGTAGGAGTGTCCCTTGTGTACAAAGTCAGCAGGCCCTCCTGACCAAAGCATAGATATGACCTCGTCTTGGGCTTACAGAAGACTGCAGAGTACCTGTCAACTTGTTCACTATATGGGGGTGGGTGTGAATGACATGTTATCAACACAACTAGAAGAGGACAACACATTACAGAGGAGAGATGATTTGAATAAATAGGTTGTCTCTCATACTTAATTAACTACTCCCTGTAACTCAATACAAAACTAAACACAAACACATGAGTCATTGTCTTCGTCATATAGAGAGCACTCTGCTACCCATTTTATTTTCAGTGTTTGTTTTGCTCCTTCTGGTAACTAAGCTGCAATTTATAACTTTGTTGATGTTAATAGTAATGATCCAGTGAGGATGACTGCCTGTGGTGTTTGATGCATGTGACTCTATGATGCTGAAATGGATTTGTAACCTGTAATAGATGTGTAAGCATGTAATACATACTGTTTATTACCTTGTTAAAGAGTCTAATATACATTGCTTTTGTTGGCCATTTGTTGACTGTTATTTCGACTAGGCACATGAGCTACCACAGTAAAATCCCTTCAACGATTATTCATTTATTAGTTAACATTTTGAAACAAGTTGCTGCAACTCTACTGTTGAGCCAGTCATGGGGACTTCCATGTAACCTACTGCTCTCTATTGAAAGATAATACAGTTACAATGCTTCAATGTGCACATAAAATACATTCACAGTTGGTAGATTATTTATTAAAACTGCTCAGTTACAATGTGCCCATTGTCATATTTGAATTCTCTTTTGAACATTATCAACTGTAATATACTCAGCTATGAAGTAAATTTTTTAGTTCAGGCTTTTCTCATGAAGAGAGTGAGTTGTCCTCTTAGTGACATGGATGTTTGTGGTTTTGATGCACTGAGGTGTGTGAGGACAGTGTGTGGTGAGAGCTCACGGTCATTGCTGGGGGTTTGAGATGAGTTTGTGAGTGGAAAATCTATTGAGGGTCGTCAGAACACCACAGAGATCTGACACAGGATACAGCTTAAAAAGAGAGTTTTAGAAAAGCTTTGTTTTATTGAGAATAAGCCGAATATGGTTGTTGCACACTGAATCTGTGGGTGAAATTGTTGTAGAAATGTAACGACAGAGGAAAATATGAATGCAAATCACACAATACCTCATTTAACAGCAGTTTAATCCTGATTTGATCTAAAATACACAACATTATCAATGTAAATAGGAGGTTGACAGAATACAAGCCATTGTATTGTACCGCACTTACAATGAAAAAGCCTCAAGTTACACATAAAGCGTAAAACACAGAGAAAGTCTATACGGAGGAAAAGTCTACGTTTCAGTCCATGTTTTGGCACCTCACCCCAGAGTACGCAGTGTCTCTCTCCATGGCGCTCCTCTGTCTCTGGGTCTTTGGCTTCTTGTGGATGACATTCAGAGCAGCGTAATGGACGGACGTGAGTGTGTCATCATCTTCTTGATCCTAAGAGGAATAGCTAAACAAATTCCAAAGACATCAGGAAATGACCTGATATTTTGATAGAAGGATTTGTTTACAGTTAATCAAACATTTTTGTGAACTTGGGACTCCCGGAACACTTGACTGAGTGTGCGTTCCTTTTAGACAAACACATGAAGGAATCATCATCATCAACATAATCATCATCAACAACAACATCATCATCATCATGATCAAGAAGGCCTCCGCAGTGTCATCAAACAAGCAAAAGGACAATATAGGAATAAGGTGGAATCATATTGCACAGGCTCCGACGCCCGCCGCATGTGGCAGGGGCTACGGTCCATTACGTATTACAAAGGAAGACCCAACTGTGATCTGCCCAACGATGCCTCTCTACCAGACGAACTCAGTGCATTTTATGCACTCTTTGACAACAACAACATCGAGCTGGGTGTGAGGGCCGTCCCCAACCCAGAGTGGTGATCTCATGAGGCCAACGTGAGAAGGGTCTTTAATTAGGTCAATACCCAACGGTATTCCAGGACGCATTCTCAGAGCATACGCAGAACAGCTGGCAGGCATATTCACAGTAATTTTCAACCTCTCGTTGTCCCAGTCTGTAATTCCCACTTCTTTTAAGATGACCACAATCATCCCTGTTCCTAAGAACTGTAAGGCTTCATGCCACAATGACTACCGCCCTGTAGCACTCACTTCTGTAATCATGAAGTGCTTTGAGAGGCTGGTTATGGCACACATTAACGCCACCATTCCAGCCACCCTAGACACACTCCAATTTGCATACCGCCCCAACAGATCCATAGATGACTCAATCTTAATTGCTCTCCACACTGCCCTCAACCACCTAGATAAGAGGAATACCTACGTGAGAATGCTGTTCATTGACTACAGCTCAGCGTTCAATACTATTATCCCCTCCAAGCTCATCACCAAGCTAAGGACTGGGTCTCAACACCTCCCTCTGCAACTAGATCCTGGACTTCCTGACGGGCCGACCCCAGGTGGTGAGGGTAGGCAACATCACCTCCACCACGCTGACCCTTAACACAGGGGCCCCACAGGGGTGTGTGCTTAGTCCCCTCCTGTACTCCCTGTTTACCCACGACTGTGTGGCCACGCATGACTCCAACACCATTATCAAGTTCGCTGACGACACAACGGTGGTAGGCCTGATCACCGGCGACGATGAGTCAGCCTACAGGGAGAAGGTCAGTGACCTGACAGTGTGGTGCCAAAGCAACAAACTCTCCCGCAACGTCAGCAAAACCAAGGAGCTGATCGTGGACTACAGGAAACGAGGGGGTGAGCACGCCCCCATCCACATCGACGGGGTGGCAGTGGAGCAGGTAGACAGCATCAAGTTCCTCAGTGTCCAAATCACTAAAGACTTAAAATGGTCCAAACACACACGCACAGTCGTGAAGAAGGCGCAACAGTGCCTCGTCCCTCTCAGGATATTGAACAAATTTGGCATGGGCCCGCAAATCCTGAAAAGGTTCTACAGCTGTACAATTGAGAGCATATTGACTGGCTGCATCACGGCTTGGTATGGCAATAGCACCTCGATCGCATGGCGCTACAGAGGGTTATGCGGACAGCCCAGTACATTACTGTGGCCGAGCTCCCTGCCATCCAGAACCTCTATGTCAGGTGGTGTAAAATGAAGGACCGGAAAATCGTAAAAGACCACTACCACCCTAGTCATAGACTATTTTCTCTGCTGCTGTATGGCAAGAGGTACCGGTGCATCAAGTCTGACACCAACAGGCTCTTGAACAGCTTCTATCCCCAAGCAATACGACTGATAAATAGCTAACAAAATAGCTACACGGACCGAATAACCTTGTATCTTTATTGACCTTTTATTTTAGTATTTGCACTTTTATTGTCTCTATGCACACTCACAGGGCCCTACTCACTCACACACACTGTCTCTCCAACACACACACAAACACTCACTCCATCATTTGCACACTCACACATAATATGCACATACATTTATACTGACTCTACACACCAGCACACCCACTCACATGCAAGCTGCTGCTACTCTGAACTGACTTTTTAAATATTTCCTGTGTATAGTATGCTTACTTACTTACTTTGTTGTGCATTTCGTATTTCTTATTATTATTTCTCGTGTTATTTTTTCTAGTAATACATTGTTATTGATTATTGCATTGTTGGGTTTTGAGTTTGTAAGAAAGGTATTTCACTGTACTTGTGCATGTGACATTAAAACTTGGAACTTGAAACATCATCATCATCATAAAATGAAGACCAAAAACATGTTAAAAATTTTTTTACTTACAGATGCACCAAAATAATTAATTGTATATTTTGCACCATACTATTGATACCATTTACCTCTGCACTGTCCACATTATCTCCTGCTCATCTTGTACATGATGGACACAAGGACAGTTATCCAGATGAAATAGAGACCCAGGCAGTACACCAACATAAGATGTTCTTCCTTGCCACCTTCTGTGGAAATACAGACAGCAGTTTGCTCAACCAATTCACAGCACTGTCAGACAATATCAGAAATGTCAGATATATTACTTACTTACGGTCAATGTCCAGATTGGTCCCGTTCCCAAAACAGTATCTCCCCACATGAGGCCACAGCACAGTAGTAAGTCCCAGCATCAGAGAGGCTGAGGTTCCTCTTCGGGAGGTTGCAGACACTGTCCCCATGTGTGTAAATGCTTCCTGGATGCGATACACCTGAGCCATGTCTGAACTAATAGACAGTTCAGAGTAACAGAGTCTCCTGGCTGGACTGACTCAGACACAGGCAGCTGTAGCACAGACATGCTTTTGGACTCTGAACCTGAAGGCAGAGACGGAGTAAGATAATTGTGTGTAAATTGTATTGACCTGGTATATTCATTTATCGCCAAATTGTAAAGTATACTTTTTATTAGATGGTGCAAAATGAAAATCCAATATTACGGAAGGAAGTTAAGTTACCTTTGACAATCAAAACAGTTCCTTCCCCAAATTTGACTTCGCCCACTTCCATAGCACCACAGTAGTAAGTAGCAGAGTCCCCTGACTCTGTCTTGGAGATGGTCAGGTTACAGCTGTCAACTCCTCTCTTCACACTCAGATGTTTAGTCTCAGTGAAGTCCTTGGTAAAGTTGTTGAAGTAAAAACTATCTTGGCCACTGTAAAATGGCGATGCCATAAGAAGGGGTTTCTGTCCAATAATCTAATTGAACCAAGTGATATTGCTAATCACGTCACTTGGCCAAAAGCAAGTGATATTAAGTAACCATCAATGTCCTTGGTTAATGCACAAACTGTCAATGCAAACAAACAATATGGATCAAAGATCAAGATAAAGATTGAAAAACATCTCAAATACTTGTTACAAAGTAATTCAAATGGATTCTAAAAGCCAATAATATCAAATCAAATCAAATCAAATTGTATTGGTCACATGCGCCGAATACAACAGGTGCAGACATTACAGTGAAATGCTTACTTACAGCCCTTAACCAACCGTGCATTTATTTTTAACAAAGAAAGTAAAAATAAAACAACAACAAAAAAAGTTTTGAGAAAAAAAGAGCAGAAGTAAAATAAAATAACAGTAGGGAGGCTATATATACAGGGGTGTACCGGTGCAGAGTCAATGTGCGGGGGCACCGGCTAGTTGAGGTAGTTGAAGTAATATGTACATGTGGGTAGAGTTAAAGTGACTATGCATCAATAATTAACAGAGTAGCAGCAGCGTAAAAAGGATGGGGTGGGGGGGGCAGTGCAAATAGTCCGGGTAGCCATGATTAGCTGTTCAGGAGTCTTATGGCTTGGGGGTGAAGCTGTTGAGAAGTCTTCTGGACCTAGACTTGGCACTCGGTACCGCTTGCCGTGAGGTAGCAGAGAGAACAGTCTATGATTAGGGTGGCTGGAGTCTTTGACAATTTGAGGGGCCTTCCTCTGACACCGCCTGGTATAGAGGTCCTGGATGGCAGGAAGCTTGGACCCAGTGATGTACTGGGCCGTACGTACTACCCTCTGTAGTGCCTTGCGGTCGGAGGCCAAGCAGTTGCCATACCAGGCGGTGATGCAACCAGTCAGGATGCTCTCGATGGTGCAGCTGTAGAGTTTTTTTGAGGATCTGAGGACCCATGCCAAATCTTTTCAGTCTCCTGAGGGGAATAGGCTTTGTTGTGCCCTCTTCACGACTGTCTTGGTGTGTTTGGACCATGATAGTTCGTTGGTGATGTGGACACCAAGGAAATTGAAGCTCTCAACCTGTTCCACTACAGCCCCATTGATGAGAATGGGGGCGTGCTCAGTCCTCTTTTTTTTCCTGTAGTCCACAATCATCTCCTTTGTCTTGGTCACGTTGAGGGAGAGGTTGTTGTCCTGGCACCACACGGCCAGGTCTCTGACCTCCTCCCTATAGGCTGTCTCATCGTTGTCGGTGATCAGGCCTACCACTGTTGTGTCGTCGGCAAAATTAATGATGGTGTTGGAGTCGTGCCTGGCCATGCAGTCATGGGTGAACAGGCCATGCAGTCATTTGGAGGATGGCCTGGTGTCAAGAAGGGCAGCAAAGAAGCCACTTCTCTCCAGGAAAAACATCAGGGACAGACTGATATTCTGCAAAAGGTACAGGGATTGGACTGCTGAGGACTGGGGTAAAGTCATTTTATCTGATGAATCCCCTTTCCGATTGTTTGGGGCATCCGGAAAACACCTTGTCCGGAGAAGACAAGGTGAGCGCTACCATCAGTCCTGTGTCATGCCAACAGTAAAGCATCCTGAGTCCATTCATGTGTGGGGTTGCTTCTCAGCCAAGGGAGTGGGCTCACTCACAATTTTGCCTAAGAACACAGCCATGAATAAAGAATGGTACCAACACATCCTACGAGAGCAACTTCTCCCAACCATCCAACAACAGTTTGGGTGATGACCAATGCCTTTTCCAGCATGATGGAGTACCTTGCCATAACGCAAAAGTGATAACTAAGTGGCTCGGGGAACAAAACATCGACATTTTGGGGGCGGTGCTTGAAATCATTGTTCTTCCTCTGTTAACCATGGTTACCTGCAAGGAAACATATGCCGTCATCAGTCACTCCTGTGTCTTGTCTGTGTGCTTAGGGTTGTTGTCCTGCAGAGCCCAACCTGTTTTTCATGTTATTTTGGCATTAATACGTGTCACATATCCGTTTGCAAACAATGAAAAAAATATATATATAATTGAGTTAATAACACCACATACAAAGATGGTCTCTTTTTTGCTTTCTTGAGTAAGGCAGCTTCAAAATGCAAGTGTTTCAGCCTAGCTCAGTGCTTTCTGTGGTGGTGGGGCAGCCAGTGGAAAAATACGGAGCGCAATGGTTGGTAATGTTCTCTAGTTGTGCCGTGATTGGCTCAGTGTTCTGTTACTCATGGGGACTCATGGGGACACTACAGGGAGAGCACGAAAATTCAAACCTCTTGGGTGCTGCCATAGAGTTACATTAAAGTGCCCATCCAAGAAGGCTCAAGGTCATTGGCCACAGATAAAATGACGTCAAATCACATTATATCTTCAGTAGCTTTGATTGGATGTCAACATCGTATTTTCAAAATCTTAGCCAGGAAGCTAGCAGTCATCATCATGAATCAAGACGACAATCTACTGGCAAATCCTTTTTCAATCCTTGTCATATGAAGAGAAATTGAAGAGAAATCATAGATCAAACATATCAGTGCTCATCGGCCATTGGACATAAACATAACACAACAAGTTGGAAATCGCAAATTCAACAGTGAGTGATTTGGAAGGAATCAGTGGCTATCTGCAAGCATTGCAAAGCAATGACTAGCCTGCTATTCAGTGGAGTAGATGTGTGGTCCAAGTCTGGGTTTAAGGGTCTCTTTTCCAAACTTAAAAGGATAAACATTCAACATTGGCCATGCTGTTAATCCAGCATGATTTCTGTCGCTTTCAAAACAACTGGAAATTCGGAACTGGGAGATCTCTGAAAATAATTAGCTCATACTGGGAAAATATGTTTTTGAACAGCCATCCAACTCAGAATTCCAAGTTAGGAACTCGGGCCTCTTTCTAGAGCTCCGACCTGAATATCACTGACGTCATGATTCGACCTTGATTTTTTCAAAGTTCCCAGTTGTCTTGAAAGCACTAGCTAATGTGACACTTTATCTAGTCTGTTTTACTCTGTGGTTAGTGTGGTTCTTAAAGGAAACAATCTAGCAGAAGGAGGATCCTCCTCTATTGGTCTCCTTCTCACAGAGCACCCTGCAGTAGTCTTTCTGCAGGGTGCTCCATTTTATAAATTTTGCAGCAGTCTTACGGCTTGGGGGTAGAAGCTGTTAAGGAGCCTTTTGGATCTAGACTTGGCCCTCCGGCAGCGCTTGCCGTGCGGTAGCAGAGAGAACAGTCTATGACTTGGGGGACTGGAGTCTTTAACAATTGTTTGGGCCTTCCTCTGACACCGCCTAGTATATAGGTCCTGGATGGCAGGAAGCTTGGCCCCAGTAATGTACTGGGCGGTACGCACTACCCGCTGTAGCGCCTTTAGTGTGGTTCTTAAAGGAAACAATCTAACAGAAGGAGGATCCTTCTCTATTGGTCTCATTCTCACAGAGCATGCTGCAGTAGTCTTTGTGTTTCACAAGACATGTCTGTTTGAGAATGTACTGAAAGTTCTCCCATGACATCATCACAAAAATGGCCCCTCCCCCTGGACCACAAGTTAGAATAGATGGTGCTGTATCACAAATGAGATGCTTAACTCAGAGGGTGGAAAGAGGGTTCATTAGCAGTTTTGTGGTTTGTAACTGATTTCAGATAACTAAATATACAGTACATTACAGTCAGTTTTATAAATAACTGTTTTGCTGTGGCTGTAATCTGTCTGGTGCAACAAGAACAACTTGTAAAGATAGTGAGAACAACAGTGACACCACATAGACATCCTTCTGAAAACCACATAGAGACACAGAGACACAGAGAGCAGGTAGGAGGGTCCTGTGTGCACAAAGCTAGCAGGCTACCTGACCAAAGCATAGATACGACCTCATCTTGGGCTTACAGAAGACTGCAGAGTACCTGTGAAGTTGTTCACTATGTGGGGGTGTGTGTGAGTGGCATGTTATCAACACAACTAAAGGAGGACAACGCATTACAGAGGAGAGATGACTTGAATAAATAGGTTGTCTCCCATACTTATTCAACCACTCCCTATCAAAAATAAACTTCACGTAAAAACATGTCATTGTCTTCGTCATACAGATCACTCTATTACCAGTTTTATTTTGAGTGATTGTATGGATCCTCCTGGTAACTAAGCTACACTTTATAATAACTTATTTGATGATAGAAGTAATGATCCAGTGATGATGACTACCTAGCCTGTTTGATACATGAGTCTCTATGATGCTGAAATGGGTTTGTAACATGTTATATATTTGTAATAAGCATCAAATTACTATATTACCTTGTTATAGATTCTTAACATCCACACATTGTGTTTGTTGGGCACTTGTTTGACAACTATTTTGGCTACACACAAACTATCTTAGGAAAGTACGTTTTCAACGATTCATCAATTTGTACATTTTTTACAACTTCTAAAAGTTGCTGCGACTCTACTGTTGAAGCAGTCACAGAGACTTCCATATAGACTGCTGCTCACTATTAGAAAGATACATTAATTGCAGTCCTGCAAGGTGCACCTATACCTTCACATTTAGTCAATAGTTTCTGAAAACTGCTAAATCACGATGTGTACATTGTCACATTTGAAATCAGTCTCTGAACAAAATACTGTTCAAATAATATTCAGCTAGGATGTTTATTTTTACTTCAAGGCATTTTTTCTCAATACAGTTGTGCTCTTCGTGACATGGTTGTTTATGGTTTACATGCACTGAGGACTGTAGAGAGCGTGTGGTGAGGACTGACAGTATGAATGCAAACCAAACAATACCTCTAAATGAAAGCAGTTGAATGTTTTATTGGATCTAAAATGCACAACAATATCAATGTTAAAAGGAGCTTGACAGAATACAAGTAATTGTAACACACAATGCAAAAGCCATAGTTATACATATAGTCTAGAAAACACAAAATCAATGCAAGTTATTAAAGATCAAAAGTTGATGTTTCAGTCCATGTTTTGGCACCTCAACTCAGAATACAAAGTGTCTCTCTCCATGGTGCTCCTCTGTCTCTGGGTCTTTGGCTTCTTGTGGATGACGTTCAGAGCAGCGTAATGGACCGACGTGAGTGTGTCATCATCTTCTTGATCCTAAAAGGAATAGCAAAATAAATTCCAAAGACATCAGGAAATTCCCTGATATTCTGATAGAAGGACCTGTTTACAGTTCATCAAACTCATACAAAGAAATGATCACTTTATGGTCTACATACCTGGTAATAAGAACTGACGACTGTCGGTCCACTTGACTGAGGGCGCGTTTCTTTAGACAAACACATGCTGGAATCATCATCGTCATCAACATCATCATCATCATCATCATCATTTTCAACGTCATCATCATCATCATACATTGAATTAACCCAGTTTCATGACTAAAACACGTAATGTATACTGCACCAACAGTTTAAGCATATATTGTGCACAATGATAACGTTTACCTCTACACAGCAGAGAGGTTTTCTTGGTCATCTTATACAAAACACAACCAAGGACAATGATGAGGATGACACAAAGAGCCAACGCTTACACCCAGACAGTACACCAAGAGAACATGGTCCTCCCCCTTACAACCATCTGTAGAAATACAGACAGTGATAGAGGAAATTCAGGACATTTTGCTCAACCAGGCATACAATTTATTCTCAGCAATGTGAAAGAATGTTAGACATTTTCAGAAATGTCAGAAATATCACTTACTTTCAATGTCCAGCTTGGTCCCGTTTCCAAACAGTATCTCCCCACAAGAGGCCACAGCACAGTAGTAAGTCCCAGCATCAGAGAGGCTGAGGTTCCTCTTGGGGAGGTTGTAGACACAGCTCTGTGTAGGAGACCAGCCTCAGGGCTCTTCTCACACTGATCACTCCTGTCTTCCATGGGTGTAAATGATTCCTGGACGGGATTCTCCTGAGCCATGTCTGAACCAATAGACACTGTGTTCTCCTGCACAGGTCTCAGTGTGTATTGTACAGTTCAGAGTCACAGAGTCTCCTGGCTGGACTGACTCAGACACAGACTGCTGGAGAACAGACATGCTGTTGGACCCTGAATCTGAAGAGAGTGAGTAAGATCATGGTGTGTACATTCTATTTTCCTCCAAATTCATTAATTTACCATTATATGAACACACTTCAGTACCAACATGTTAAAAAGTAACTTAAGTTACCTTTGACAATTAAAATAGTTCCTTCTCCAAATGTGACATCACTCGCTAACATAACACCACAGTAGTATGTAGCTGAGTCCCCTGACTCTGTCTTGGAGATGGTCAGGTTACAGCTGTCAACTCCTCTCTTCACACTCAGATGTTTAGTCTCATTAAAGTCCTTGGTAAAATTGTTGTAATAAAAAGCCGTTGGAGGGCGGTAATATGATGATGCCATGAGAAGAGGCTTCTGTCCAACAGTTTGCTTGAACCAAGAGATACCGATAAATTGAGATCGACAAAAGCAAGTGAGAGATACACTTTGTCCAAGGTGTGGTAACCATCACAGGGTCTGGTTGGATTACATCCTTGTTAAGTGCACATCCTGGGAAGCAAACAAACTAACTAAATCAAAGACAAAGGTATAGTACAGAATGATACATTATTATCATTATTCAGACTACATAGTCATTAAAATGGATTAAAAAAGACTATGACATAAAAAGTAAAAGATCCACATGAATATTTCTTACTTACCCAAATTGGAGCAAAACAAAAAGATTGTCCAATATATCATCATCATTTTAATGTTCTTTCTGCACTGTATAGTGTGTGGGTCTGACATCGGGGCACCTTTGATATGATGACATCGGGTAATCATTATGAAGTAGGCGGAAACTCTGAACAAAGTGATTTTATTGGCTGTCTGAACAGGCATGAAGCAACTGATAAAAACTACCTCTGTAGCTCAGATGGTAGAGCACGGTGCTTTAACGCCAGGTAGTGGGTTCGATCCTCGCATCCACCCATACACAAAAATGTATGCACGCATGACTGTATGTCGCTTTGGATAAAAGCGTCTGCTAAATGGCTTATTATTATTATACAATCTAACATGTGTCCTGTGGCATACCATAGTTAGAGCAGCCCCTTCAAATGATGTAAAGTCAGAGTTACTGGTTTGTATTTTTTCATCATTTGGGTCGGTGGCTGAGACTAGTGGTACATATGTCCTCTTTGACATACACAGGGGTTTACATTGTATTTCTCACTTCATGTCTGTAGAGGGCAGTTCAAGCTTTCAGGAGGAAGTGAACCTCTGGTGAGGTTCGCACATTTTTGACAAAATAAAGATGTGATCATTTGATAACTGGTGCAAATAAGTGGTAAGAATTGGGCAAGTCATTAATATGTAGGAATTAAAAACATGTTTATTGAAATATAACACAAGCATAAGGGCAGGTTACAGAGTTCCATGTTACAAATATTATCATCAATAGGACGAGTTCAGACATTTGCAAAATCATAATATACATTTTGTTGTACACTTCTACAAAAACAAATATATCCAGTCATTGAACTCAGCCACTATTGGTGACGATTTGAGACTTCTGAAACCATCCTAGTATCAGCTTTCACACTTTGGGGAAAATTATGCTCTGCACCTGAGTTATTGTACATGTAGACTACGGTGAAAAGTTTTAGAACACCTACTCATTCAAGGGTTTTTCTTTATTTTTACTATTTTCTACATTGTAGAGTAAGTAGTGAAGACATCAAAACATGAAATTACACATATGGAATCATGTAGTAACCAAACAAGTGTTAAACAAATCAAAATATATTTTATATTTGAGATTCTTCAAATAGCCACCCTTTGCCTTGGTGACAGCTTTGCACACACTCTTGGCATTCTCTCCAACCAGCTTCTCCTCAGGAATGATTTTCAAAGTCTTGAAGGAGTTCCCACAAATGCTGAGCAGCTGTTGGCTGCTTTTTCCTTCACTCTGCGGTCCGAGCTCATCCCAAACCATCTCAATTTGGTAGAGGTCGGGGGGATTGTGGAGGCCAGGTCATCTGATGCAGCACTAATCAATATCACTTCTTGGTCAAATAGCCCTTACACAGCCTGGAGGTGTGTTGGGTCATTGTCCTGTTGAAAAACAAATGATAGTCCCACTGAGCCCAAAACACAGATGGGATGGCGTATTGCTGCAGAATGCTGTGGTAGCCATGCTGGTTAAGTTCCACACCCCAAATTCTAAATAAATCACAGACAGTGTCACCAGCAAAACCCCCACACCGCCCACCTCCCAACTCCTCCCTTGCTTTACGGTGGGAAATACACATTGAGGAGATCATCCGTTCACCCACACCAAGGCGTCTCACAAAGACACAGCGAGTTGGAACCAAAAAAAATCTCAAATTTGGACTCCATACCAAAGGACACATTTCCATTGGTCTTATGTCCATTGCTCATGTTTCTTGGCCCAAGCAAGTCTCTTCTTATTATTGGTGTCCTTTAGTAGTGGTTTTGTTGCAGCTATTCGACCATGAAGGCCTGATTCACAGTTTATTCTGAACAGTTGATGTTGAGATGTGTCTGTTACTTGAACTCTGTGAAGCATTTATTTGGGCTGCAATTTTCTGAGGTTGGTAACTCTAATGAACGTATCCTCTGTAGCAGAGGTGACTCTGGGTCTTCCATTCTGTGGTGGTCCTCGTGAGAGCCAGTTTCATCATAGCGCTTGATGGTTTATGACTGCACTTAATAAACTTTCAAAGTTCTTGAAATGTTCCGTATTGACTGACCTTCATGACTTAGTAATTATGGACTGTCGTTTCTGCTTTGCTTATTTGAGCTGTTCTTGAGCATAATGTGGACATGATCTTTTACCAAATAGGGCTATCTTCTGTCCCCCCCCACCTTGTCACAATACAAACTGATGGGCTCAAACACATTAAGAAGGAAAGAAATTCCACAAATTAACTTTTAAGAAGGCACACCTGTTAATTGAAACACATTCCAGGTGACTACCTCATGAAGCTGGTTGAGAGAATGCAAGAGTGTGCAAAGCTGTCATCAAAGCAAAGGGTGGCTATTTGAATAATCTCAATTATAAAACATATTTTGATTTTTTAACACTTTTTTGGTTACTACATGATTCCATATGTGTTATTTCATAGTACTGATGTCTTAACTATTATTATACAATGTAGAAAATATTAAAAATAAAGAAAAACCCTTGAATGATTAGGTGTTCTAAAACTTTCGACAGGTAGTATTAGGCAAAGCTAGGCCCCCGCAATGGCATCCTACAGTAAATGAGAATTGTTACAAAATAGCCAGGTCAAAAGGACACAGTAAGCTCTAAAGTGGAGTTCAGAGGAGGTTGGGCTTAACCTAGAATGATGCTGATCATAGGAGGCTGCTTAGGGGAGGGTGGCTCATAAAAATGGCTGGAATGGAGTGAATGGAATGGTATCCATGTTTTTGATGTGTTCAATAACATTCAATTTATTCCGTTCTAGCCATTGCTATGAGCCCGTTCTCCCCTAACTAAGGTGCCACTGACCGCCTGTGATACTGATTGGAGGACTGCCAACATCCTGTCTATGTGACACATCAGAGTAGATGGTTTCTTCCTCTCTCTGTTCTCTGTTCTCTCCTCTGTCTCCTGGGATTGTACTGTTCTTGTCGGTGAACTTCAGGGCAGAGTAGTTCAGGCCATCATCGTCACTATGGAGCTATGAGGATGAAACACAGACTCACTCAATTCAGACTCTAGGTCAAATCTAATGCTGTAATCTTTTGCTTTAATACGCTTTTCCAGTCTCACTCTGATACAGCAATTATGCTAACCTGTTGGTCTGACGTGTTGACATGAGGCTTCCCATACTGGCTCTGCTGAGAAGGGGTCCCCGCTAATAGATAAAATATAAAACATTCAAACACTTGAAACATACTATGTATGTCATATTTTCTGTTTCAAAATTATGTAGTGTGGTATCTAAATAACCATGCTAATTATGCTGTGAGGACAAGAAATCCGCTGACACTGTCCTTGATTATAATAGTTTATTCAAGAGATTTCAGCGCCAATTTACAGTCTCCTGCAGACATCTGGAGAACAACTGACCCAATCTCTAATATGTTGTTCCTCTCCGTCCTTTGTTTCAACCATGGTATTTATAATCTGTAACATGATATGGGTGGTTTCCATAAACCAATCCCAGGACGCCACATAACAGACTTCCTCTGTTTTAGGGGGCCCCTATAGTAATGCTTTCCAGATGCTTCCACAAGCTGAGTCAACTTCCTCTAACACACCATTTGCAAACATCAGCAAAGTCATGAACTGTTTATTCACTACAGTAGGCTTGTGAAATGAAAACAATGTCCAGAGAGGGAAGTGGTAAAAGGAGAGCTAGCCTTCACCCTTCTTTATGATCTATAACCTTTCTTACTATTACTATTAGTATGAAGACTTTTACTGTACCTGCACAGTGTTCACATCGTGACCTCTTCATTCTCACAAAGAGGATAACGTTGACAACCACACTCAGAATCACAGCAGTTGTCAGGCAAGATAGAATGATGACAAAAAATAAGCTTAATCTGATCACCCAACAGGTCTGAAACTTAAAAACAAATATACTTTTAAATGATTTTGTATTTTATTCTCAAACACTTTTACACATAGACTGGAGTTGTTCGCTTCAAAGTTATATAAAGTGACGAGCTCTACAGTGCATTAGGAAAGTATTCAGACCCTTCCCTTTTTCCACATTATGTTACGTTACAGCCTTATTCTAAAATAGATTCAATTATTTTTTTCTCTCATTGATCTTCACACAATACCCCATAAAGACAAATGCGAAAGCAGGCTTTTAGAAATTTTTTTGCAGAAATACCTTACTTGCTATGAGACTCGAAATTGAGCTCTGGAGCATCCTGTTTCCATTGATCATCTTGAGATGTTTCTACAACTTGATTTGAGTCCACCTGTGGTAAATTCAATTGATTGGACTGAATTTGCAAAGGAGACACACCTGTCATGTAAGAGCAAAAACCAAGCCATGAGGCAGAAGGACATTTCCATAGAGCTCCGAGACAGGATTGTGTCAAGGCACAGATCTGGCGGAAGGCTACCAAAAAAATTTCTGCAGCATTGAAGGTCCCCAAGAACACAGTGGCCTCCATCATTCTTAAATGAAAGAAGTTTGGAAGCAACAATACTCTTCCCCTTGAGCTGGCCGTTCGGCCAAACTGAGCAACCGGGGAAGAAGGGCCTTGGTCAGGGGAGGTGACCAAGAAACCGATGGTCACTCTGACAGAGCTCAGAGTTCCTCTGTGGAGTTTGGAGAACCTTCCAGAAGGACAGCCATCTCTGCAGCACTCCACCAATCAGGCCTTTATGGTATAGTGGACAGACAGAAGCCACTCCTCAGTAAAAGGCACATGACAGCCCGTTTGGAGTTTGCAAAAAAGGCACCTAAAGGACTCTCAGACCATGAGAGAAACAAGATTCTCTGGTCTGATAAAATCAAGATTGAACTCTTTGGCCTGAATGCCAAGCATCACGTCTGGAGGAAACCAGGCACCGCTCATCACCTGGCCAATACCATCCCTACGGTGAAGCATGGTGGTGGCAGCATCATGCTGTGGGGATGTTTTCAGCGACTTGGAGCAGGAAGAATAGTCAGAATCGAGGGAAAGATGAACGGAGCAAAGTACACGAGAGATGCTCCAGAGCGCTCCAGCACCTCAGACTGGAGTGAAGGCTTGCCTTCCAACAGGACAACGACCCTAAGCACATTCAGCCAAGACAATGCGGGGAGTGGCTTCGGGACAAGTCTCTTGTCCTTGAGTGGCCCAGCCATAGCCCGGACTTTAAAGCTGATCGAACATCATACCCAAGAAGACTCGAGGCTGTAATCGCTGCACAAAGGTGCTTCAAGAAAGTACTGAGTAAAGGGTCTGAATACTTAAACGTGATGTTTCATTTTTTTTTTCTAGAAACCTGTTTTTTTCTTTGTCATTATGGGGTATTGTGTGTAGATTGATGTGTGAAAAAAAACAATTTCATCAACTTTAGAAAAGGCTGCTTAATGTAACAAAATTTTTACAAAAATTCAAGGGGTCTGAATACTTTTCGAATGCTATGTTCTCCTGAAACGGTCTCAGTTCTCTATGTACAGTTCAATCACAGAGTCTCTTGGCTGGACAGACTCCACACAGGCTTGCTGAAGAGAGTTACAGAGTAAGATCATTGTGTAAATTGAATTTTCCTGCCATATTTTTTTATCGGCAGATTCTAAAGTTTATGGTGCAAAATGAAAATCCAAAATCTGCTTGAACCAAGCAACATAGGTCACCATATCAGATGGACAAAAGCAAGGGAGAGACACTACCTCCAATCCCAGTACAAATCCCAAGGTCTGGTTGAACAATGTCCATAGTCAATGCACCAAACTGTAAAAAGATCAACATAAAACGGATCAAAAATCATTTCACCCATTATAGAGACAGTACATCTCATTATACATTTCATATTCATAATACAATTAATTTAAATGGATTCAAAACACATGGCATGAAATGATTTGGAAAAAGCATCCATATTTAAAATTCTTACTTATTGGCGTAAAACAAAAAACATTGTCCAATGTCTAATCATCATTTTATAATGTCAATCCTTTCTGCACTGTATAGTCATAGTGTGAGGGTCTGACAACAGGGCACCTCTTTATGATGAAACACATAGCCTTTATACAGCGTGGGAGGAGGGAACACTGAACTGAGAGACTCATTGGCTGTCTAAACAGGAATAAAAGCTACAGTCTAGCAAGTCTGTTTACAGTAGTTTGAGCAGCATGAACAGACTTTTAAAGAAGACAATCAAGTCAGAGTTATTAAATCAAGCTTGTTAAATATTGGCTTGATACACTGCTTGATTGTTTGGAAATTAAACTTATTAAGATCATTTCTCTTTTGATGTTTGGACCAACAGTGAAGGATCATATTCCCCCTCTCTAGTGCCTCGATACTGAACCCAACCCAGCCCTAGCCCTGAGGTTAAAATAGTTCTAGTGTAGTAAGTTTCTCCCCCACAACAACCTGCATTCTTGGCTCTTGGTTTCATCTTAGGCCTCCAACATGAAATAGAAATATTAGTTTTGGCAATGGAATGGCCAATAATTAAGACCACTTTTGGTTACCAATGCCATTTTTAAACACAGCATAGCTATTTTTTTGCCCTTTTTTATGTCAGCTCAATATCCTCTAATTAACATCAGTAGTGCCACTGCACTGTACATGTCCCCTTACAGTGAGGAAAGTATTGATCCTGCTGATTTTGTACGGTTTGCCCACTGACAAAGACATGATCAGTCTATCATTTTAATGGTAGGTTTATTTGAACAGTGAGAGACAGAATAACAACAAAAATCCAGAAAAACGCATGATCAAAGATGTTATAAATTGATTTGCATTTTAATGAGGGAAATAAATTTGACCCCTCTGCAAAACATGACTTAGTACTTGGTGGCAAAACCCTTGTTGGCAATCACAGAGGTCTGAAGTTTCTTGTAGTTGGCCACCAGGTTTCACACATCTCAGGAGGGATTTTGTCCCACTCCTCTTTGCAGATCTTCTCCAAGTCATTAAGGTTTCAAGGCTGACGTTTGGCAACTCGAACCTTCAGCTCCCCTCCACAGATTTTCTATGGGATTAAGGTCTGGAGACTGGCTAGGCCACTCCAGGACCTTAATGTGCTTCTTCTTGAGCCACTCCTTTGTTGCCTTGGCCGTGTGTTGTTTGATAAAATTACATCAAATCACGTTATATCTACAGTAGCTTTGATTGGACTGATATGTCAAGATCATACTTTCAAAATCTTAGCCAGCAAGCTGCAGTCATCATCATGAATCATCAAGTCGACAATCTATCTGGCAAATCCTTTTCATATGAAGAGAAATTATGAAGAGAAATTATAGATCAAACGTATCAGTGCTCATTGGCCATTGGATATAAACATTACACAACAAGTTGGAAATCGCAAATTCAACAATGTTGTGTAGTGTGTGGTCCAAGTCTGGGTTTAAGGGTCTCTTTCCAACCTTTAAAAGGATAAACATTCAACATTGGCCATGCTGTTAATCCAGCATGATTTATGCCGCTTTCAAAACAACTGGATACTCGGAACTGGGAAATCTTGGAAAAAAACTAGCTCCGACTGGGAAAATACGTTTTGAACGACTATCCAACTCGGAATTCCAAGTCCGGGAACTTGGGCCTCTTTCTAGAGCTCGACCCCAAAAGATCACTGGCGTCGTTATTCGACCTTTATGTTTTCTGAGTTCCCAGTTGTATTGAAAGCACCATAAATCCAGGTAATGCCAGACTTTGATGACAAAGTTAGATGACAAACATTTGCCCAGCAACAAGGACCGCCACGCACAATCTTCCTGTTGAATGAAGCACAGCAAGGTGAGTCCAAATGTATTGTAGTGCAGCTGCATAAATTTTGTAATATGCCAGTGAGATATGTTTACAGAAGCTAAGAAAGTAATACTACGTTTATGTTGTGTAGTAAGCTGTTAGTAGCCCATGTGCCTCACATTAATAATTTGGTCCCTTTTCCCCCTCATAACTTAGCCTACTGTTCTGACTTGGTGGTGCACATGTAGCCTACAGCCTGTTTTAGAGAAATGTAATAATTTAATACTGCATGAGCTTTCATTGTCTGCTTATATGCCCCCTTTATTTATCCTTCGGTTCTGACTTGGCCCATGTTCTGAATTCTGTCGCTTGTACATTTCAAAAGTGCCGAAATAATAGTTATACATCCAAGGTTGCCATTAATGTATTCATCAAATTACGGATTGCCTCTTATCCGCTTCGTCGTCCCCCTCATGCCATAGTTTGTACATCTCAATTGTCAGTAGAAACCACACTTGTTTAAGCAAGTCAGCCTATCAGCTATTTTTTTTTTAAAGGCAGTAAATGAGGCTGAATGAACTGTTTCGCTGCCAGACAAGTCTCCTGATAGCCAGGTGTAACATTGGTAAGATGTTGGGACTGCTGTTGGGACTCTGCTGTCTGGACAGCTTATGTAGGCCCTAACAGTTAGTGGGCAATTGTTTGTCACGTTATAGTCCAATTCAGTGTATTGTTTAGGTGGCTTTGCAGCCATGCATCAGTTTCACCCCGCCAAGATTGACATGCTAAAATCGCAACTGTAGACTACACTTTAACAATGGGGTAAAAGGTGATTTTGGTTCAACTGGACCGCATCATTTTTGTTGATGCCTCATTCAAACAACCATTGGTCTTGTATTGTACCAGTTGACTCGACCGAGCTGCTATTGATTGGTCTTACAAAGAAATTGTGGTTTGTGATTTTCTCATATCATTCTCTCTGGACAGATCTGTGTGAAATAGTATTTTCTATTTCTATTGAGCTATTTCTTGTTTCCTCTACCACACTTACTTTAGTGCGAATTGATGGACCAGTCATGTAACCATGTGTACCTAAATTAACAAATACTATTTGGACCAGCATTGAACAGTTAGCTACAGTACTCCAGATGACATAGGAGGATTGTTTTCCATAGAACATATGTACAAGGGTGAACATAGGTGGGTAAACACCCTACAGAATGAAACAAGTACATGTTATGTCAGTCTTATTCCTTGTTATCAGTCACAGAAACATTCACTATGTGTAACACCTGAGAGTGCATACATGATTGGACACCACAGCCAACCAGCTAATGTGACACACTTTATCTAGTCTGTTTTACTCTCTGTGGTTAGTGCACCAGGTTCTAAAAGGGAAGCAATCTTAACAGAAGGAGGATCCTCCTCTATTGGTCTCCTTCTCACAGAGCATCCTGCAGTAGCTCTTTGTGCTTCACAAGTCATGTCTGTTTGAGAATGTACTGAAAAGTTCCTCCCATCACATCATCACAAAATGGCCCCTCCCCACGCGGACCACAACTTAGACTAGATGGTGTTGCATCACACATGAGATGCTTAACTCAGAGGGTTGAAAGAGGGTTCATTAGTAGTTCTTTGTGGTTTGTAACTGATTTCAGATAACTACATATACGGTGCATAATGTGCAGTCAGTTTAATAAATAACTGTTTTGCTGTGGCTGTAAGATGTCAGGGGCAACATGAACAACAAGTAAAGATAATAATAATAATATGCCATTTAGCAGACAGCTTTTATCCAAAGCGACTTACAGTCGTCGTGCATACATTCCCCTTTTGTGTATGGGTGGTCCCGGGGATCGAACCCACTACCTTGGCATTACAAGCGCCGTGCTCTACCAGCTGAGCTAGAGGACCACATAGATAGTGAGAACAACAGTGACACCCTACATGAGACATCCTTCTGAAAACCACATTAGAGACACAGGAGAGACACAGAGAGCAGGTAGGAGGTCCTGTGTGCACTAAAGCTCAGCAGGCAGAAGACCAAAGCATAGATATGGCCTTATCTCGGGCTTACAGAAGACTGCAGAGTATCTGTGAGACTTGTTCACTGTGTGGGGTGGGTCTTGCTATCAACACAACTAAAAGAATACAACACATTACAGAGGAGAGATGACGTGAATAAAAAGGTTGTGTCCAGTTAATTATGCAGCTACGACCTGGAACTCAATAAAAAAAAAACTATATTTAAACAGATGAGTCATTGTCTTTGTCATGTAGAGATCACTCTGCTACCAGTTCTATTTTGATTGATTGTGCTATCTTCCTGGTAACTAAGCGACACTTTATAATAGCTTATTGGATGTTAGCAGTAATGATCTAGTGATGTAGAATGCCTTGGCCTGTTGGATGCATGTGAATCTATGATGCTGAAATGGGTTTATAATATCTTATTGATTTGTAATAAGCATGTAATAACTATATTACCTTGTTATAGATTCTTAACAGCCACACATTGTGTTTGTTGGGCACTTGTTTGACAGCTATTTCGCTACACACAAACTATCACAGGAAAGTACGTTTTCAACGATTCAACAATTTGAACATTTTCACAACTTCTTAAAGTTGCTGCAACTCTAATTGAGCAGTCAGAGGGACTTCCATATACACCTTGCTGCTCCTATGAGAAAGATAAAATGAATTGCAGTCCTGCAAGGTGGATTATACCTTTACATTTTGTCATTAGTTTGTGAAAACTGCTCCAGTCACAATGTGTAGTCATATCTGAAATCCCAGTCTCAAACAATATACATTCTGTTCAAAAAGTATATTCGCTAGGATGTTTATTTTTCCTTCAAGGCTTTCCTCATGAAGAGAGTGAGTTGTGCTCTCTTAGTGACATGGTTGTTTGTGGTTTAGATGCACTGAGGTGTGTGTAGAGAGCGCTGTTGTGACGACTGAAGGTCATTGCTGGGGGTTAAGGACATTCAGAAACACCACGCGAGAGTGTTTTCTGGATCCAGCTAAAAAAAGAGTTTGAGACAAACTAAAACACTAGTCAGATAGAGATATGTTACAAGCGTTATGCAAACAAAAAGAGTTTTGTTACAATGAGCACAAGCCCAATATGATTGTTGCAAACTGAATCTGTGGGTGAAATTTAAGAACACAGAAAAATATGAATACCTCTATATGAAAGCAGATGAATTTTTTTATGGATCAAAATGCACAATTTTTTTAACAGGAGATTGACAGAATACAAGTAATTGTAACGCACAATGAAAAAAGCCATAGTTGTATATATAGTATAGAAAACACAAAATCAATGTTATTAGAGAGCAAAAATTGACGTTTCAGTCATGTTTTGGTACCTCACCCCAGAATACACAGTGTTCTCTCTCCATGGCGCTCCTCTGTCTCTGGGTCTTTGGCTTCTTGTGGATGACATTCAGAGCAGAAGACCGGACCGACTGGAGGTGTGTCATCATTCTTGATCCTAAGAGGAATAGCAAAACAAATTCCAAAGACATCAGGAAAATTACCTTGGCATTTATTTTGATAGGAAGGACCTGTTTACAGTGTATATCTTTATGGTCTGCATACCTGATTATGAGAACTGGGGACTGCCGGACCACTTGACTGAGTGTTGCGTTCCTTTTAGACAAACACATGGTGGAATCATCATCATCATCATCATATACATTGAATTAACCCAGTTTCATGATAAAACATGTAATGTATACTGCACCAACAGTTTAAGCATATATTGTGGATGATAACACTTACCTCTACACAGCAGAGAGGTTTTCTTGGTCATCTTATACAAAAACACAACCAAGGACAATGATGAGGATGACACAAAGAGCCAACACTACACCCAGACAGTACACCAAGAGAACATGGTCCTCCTTACAACCATCTGTAGAAATACAGACAGTGATAGAGAAAATTCAGGACATTTTTGTTCAACCAGGCATACAAACTTATTCAACAGCAATGTGAAAGAATGTTAGACATTTTCCAGAAATGTCCGAAATATCACTTACTTAATGTCCAGCTTGGTCCCGTTGCCAAACAGTATCTCCCCACATGAGGCCACAGCACAGTAGTAAGTCCCAGCATCAGAGAGGCTGAGGTTCCCCTGGGGAGGTTGTAGACACAGCTCTGTGTAGAGACCCAGCCTCAGGGCTATTCTCACACTGATCACTCCTGTCTCCATGGTTGTAAATGATTCCTGGATGGGATTCTTCTGACCATGTCTGAACCAATAGACACTATGGCTACTCCTGCACAGGTCTCAGTGTGTATTGTACAGTTCAGAAGTAACAGAGTCTCCTGGCTGGACTGACTATTTATTAGCGTTTAAATTTAAAGTATATTTTAATTTGATGTTGATAAACAAATTAGGGAAGGAAGTTAAGTTACCTTTGACAATCAAAACAGTTCCTTCTCCAAATTTGACATTATCATCCATAGCACACAGTAGTGGGGCAGCAGAGTCCTGTTGACTCTGTCTCTGAGATGGTAGGTTACAGCTGTCAACCCCCCCCTTCACACTCAGATGTTTAGTCTCAGTGAAATCCTTTTAAAGTTGTTGAAGTAAATCTCTACTGGAAAGGTATGTATGAGAAGGGGTTTTGTTAAAAGTCTTGCTTGGAAACCAAGTAAACATTGGTATTCACATCAGTTGGGCTAAAGCAAGGATGTTCACACCAGCTCCACGGTGAAAGTAACCAATACTGGATTTGGCTGAACAATGTCCTTGGTTAATGCAGAAACTCTCAACGCAAACAAACAATATTTATCAAAGATCAAGGTAAAGACTGAAAACCATCGAAAATACTTGCCACAAAGTAATTAAATGGGATTCTAAAAAGCCAAAAATATGTATATTGTTTTAAAGTGATTAAATTAAAATTTTACCAGAGTTGGTATAAAACAAAAAGATTGCACAAATGTTGATATATTGTAACGTAATCCTTTCTGTACTGTATAGATGTAGGGTTTTTATATATATTGTGATACTTATATATGACACTTACATAGTGTAGAATGAGGGTATGCACAAACTAAGTAAGCGCAGGACACCGAAGACATTGGAGACGTATTTATGAACACAGTATAGAAAGTAAAACCAAAATACTCCTAACAGGGAGGAAACAATAATAGTAAATACAACAGCTTGTTTTTTGAATTACGAAAAAAATTACACACAAAAAGGAGACAGGGGTATTAAAGGGAATAAATGCAAACATAATAGGAAACAGGTGTAAACAATAAAGACCAAATAAGACAAAACAATCGAAACATAGATCGGGTAACAGCTAGAGGGACGAATTGAACCAAAGCCTGCCCGAGCAAGGAGGAGGAGAGCGAATGTGATAACCACTGAAACCCCTTGGGGATGGCCAGGAGGACGCTGGAGCAGGGCGAGTCGGAGACGGGGAAATCCTCAACATGGAGAGATCTAGGACGCCCCTCCTGGGGACCCAGACCGCTCTCCGGACGTGACTCTCCCACTCACGAGATACTGCAGGCCTCCCATCCTGGATGCCTCGAATAAGATGGAACGGACTGAGTACGCTTGAGCCCCCTCGATGTGTCAGTGTGGGGGCAGTGGAACCTCCGTATATTCTCCTGGAGTGGACAGAGCAAGACTGAGGAGAGACACACAGGAACGAGGGGTAATGATAATGGGAGGTAAATATAACATACCGTCAATCTCATTGAAATGGAGCCTAATAAACCGCCAACCCAGCTTGCGGCAGGGCAAGGCGAGGGGGGCAGGTTTGGGTGAGAGCCAGGACCCGATCTCTGGAGCATACACCGGAGCTCACTGGGCGGGGAGATGGGCGCTTTGCCGCCTGATAGCGTGCAGATGGACATGCGTAGCGGCCCAGGTCGGCAGCGCCTCGAACCACTGAGCCACCGCAGGGGCTGTTGATGCAAGGTACAGGGCGGAAGCTTGATAACCTAGTGTCACACTGAAAAGGGTAAGGTTAGTGGGAGGAGTGGTGGAGTGAGTTTCTGGGCCATCCTGCTCCAGGGGATATATCCGACCATCACCCTGCCGGTCTGGCAATAAGTGACCTCAGAAACCTACCCACATCTTGGATTACTCTCTCCACCTGCCCATTACTCGGGGTGAAAACCTGAGGTAAGGCTAATCGAGTCCCCCAGATGTTCCATAAATGCCCTCCAGACTTCTAGAGGGGGGGACCCCGATAAACACATATCCCAGTACCCCCAGTAGTGCCTGAAGACGGTGTAAACAGGGGAGCAGTTTGTAGGGCTGTAGGGAAACTGGTATAGGGAATGAGACGGCAGGCTTTCGAAATAGAACAGACCCCGGGGGGGGGAAGGTCCGGGTGACAAAGTCACCTGAAGAGACACGGGTGTGGAACGGGTAGGGGCTGTAACTTCCCTCTGGGCAGGGGTGTTTAGGCGCCTTACACTGGGGCACACCGAAGGAGGAAATATAAACCCTCACATCCTTAGCTAAAGTGAATTAGTATTCTCACTCAAGGCAGTGCACTGTCACCAATACCAGAGACCAGAGGAGGGTGAATGTGAGGCCAAATATAATGATCACGAACTCCTGCGAGCGGCACGTGATTCTCCGACCCCTGGACACTGTGGGGGAGTAGGAATGGGTACGTAACGCTCCGTCGATGTCGGATCAACCTCCACACCACCGTGCCACCAGACAAGACTCGGAAGTAAGTGGGGAGTGGGCTCAATGGACCCTCCTCTGTATCATATAGTCGACAGGGATCTGCCTTAGCTTTTTGACCGCTTATAGGTGAGCTGCAAAAAAATGGTAAAAAACGCCGGCGAGGGAGCCGCCAGGATGAAGTAATGGTAGTAAAATGAGAAAAGGGGGTTAGTCAAGCCAATGCTCTCCACACCCAGGCTTGAACTACAGCTAAACCCCAATTTCAATTAAGTGCGCCCGCCGGACTGAGGAAAAGAAAGACAGGGGCAGAGTTTTGGGGGCGATATGAGCCTGAGACAGTAAAGCACCGATCAGCCTCGGACGATACTTCAATTGGAACGCCAAAAAGGATCGGATGTGCCAGCACGGAGCGAGGTAAAACAGGTCCTTCAGATGTCTGGAAGCCCTGTCCCGCCAGCTTTTTAAGCAGAGAATTTCGGACCCCCCTTTAGCAGGTAGGTAATGAGAGCTGCTACGTCCAAAGCCCCGGATAAACCTCCGGCAGTAATTGGAAAAACCTAAGAACGTGCACTTCCTTCACCGGGTGGGAGTTGCCAATTACGCACGGCAGAAACGCTGTTTAATCCATCTCCAACCCCGACGCGAAAAATAGGTGTCCCAGGAAGGAGATGGACTCCTGGAAGAACAGACATTTCTCCACCTTCACATACAGGTATGCTCCAACAGTCTTCATAACACCAGGGAACATGCTCGCTCGCGCAGCGGAGTATATTAGAATGTATCAATATACACCACTAGCACCCTGTCATGCAGTCGGAAAATCTCTATCCACAAACGATTGGAAGACTGAAGGAGCTCTCTATTAAACCGTATGGCATGACGAGGTACTTATAGTGACCCGAGGTGGTACTGGAATGCTGTTACTATCTCCTCCCTAATGCGCACCAGGTTGTAGTGCTCTGGGAGATCCAATTTTGAGAAGAATCACAGCAGAATGACTCCGGTCATACTAGCAATCAGAGGGGAGAGGATAGGTGTATTTGGATTGGTGGATCTGATTGAGACACGGAATCAATACACGGGAAACCCCATCCTTCTTCTTCAAAAAAAGAAACTCGGCGACGCAGGAAGTGGAGCATGTATCCCTGTTGAGATTCGGTGACATATGTCTCATAGCCGTCTCCTGAGACAGAGGATACACAGATTACGGAGGAAGCGCAGCGCTACTTGGAGGTTATGCATAATCCCCCTGTCGATGAGATGGTAATGAGTTTTTTTACAGAAGGCGAGTGCCAAATGGCATATTCAGGTGGAATGTGCATGGTGGGAACTTGGCGACTTCACGTAATGCTAGGAACAATAAATAACAAAAAGATCAGACCATCCTTGAGAGCCCTCTACTGCCAAAGGGAAATGTTGGGGTATGAGATGTATAACTAGGAAGTCCGAATATCCGCGGGAAATGAAGGAGAACTCAACTTCAAATACAAACAAATTATCTCCTCACGACCCTCCTGCGTCTTCATCCTGAGAGGCGCTGTGATTCCCTAATAATCCTGCCCCAAAGGGTCGGCATATCTAGGGCATGGATGGGGAAGAGAACATCAACTGGTACAATAGGTGAACTGGCGATCGATAAAATTCCAGCTGCGCCTGAATCTACTAGCGCCTATGCTGGGAATGAAGAGAGAAACCTTGGGAAACAATCCACTTTAATACACATATGCGAACAGAGAGCTATGGGTGAGTTGGGTGCCTACTCACCTGGAAAGACTCATCAGTGGCTGCCTATGCCTCGATTAGGAGACCCTCCCCAGCAGATCAGCAGTGTGTCTCTGCGGACAGCGGATGCAGGGAGGTCCCTGGCCCTCTACGGTCTCCCCGTAGCTCTCCAGCACCTCCGAGCTCATAGGGTCGGCCCGAAGTGCTGGGGGATGGGAATGGAGGCTGAATGGACGTCGCGGTGACAACAGTATCCAGGGAATTGAAGTCACCAGTGATCGAAGCTGAGGTTGGTGTCCCTGCAGGCAATTCCCGACGACGTCTTCCTCAGGCTAATGTATTGGTGATGAGGGTATTCACTGCGTGGCAGCAGGGGAAGTCAGTGCAAATAGGCCCCCCCCTGCCTGAGGTGGAATAGACGCTCACCCGCCTCGCTTTACCCTGGTGGATGATCGAATACTGCCCTGAAGCGGGGGTGAACTCTGGATAGTTGACAGTAGCGCGCGTCTATTCCCCCCCCACACGCCCGTATCCCGAGGGCAACCGGGATGGTTGCCAGGTAGAGTTTAACCTGGAGCAGGAAACCCCTGACACCCGGCAGCTGTGCTATCATAAGCCCTCGGGAGCGAAAGGAGCCGAATCCCGCCGGACCCCGGAGGTGAAGAAGATCGGGCATAGATGGTGGTGGTATCGGAGGAGGGGAGCCCCCCCCAGCATAGGAAACGCTCCATGGCGGTGCGAGAGCCTGGATCATGGCCGCTGGTTGTCCGAGCGTTCCTCCATTGATCCAGCTGGCACCGCCTCCTGCTGACTCCATGTGTGGTGTGTGATTGGTCAGGCTGACGGTATGCGGTAACGAGAGGAGGACACCAGTGATTGGCAGACACTTTATGAACACAGTATAGAAAGTAAAAAACCAAAATACCTCCTAACAGGGAGGAAACAATACTAGCACACAACAGTTGGAATTCTACGTAAAAACAATACACAAAAAACTATAGAGAAGGGGATTTAAAGGGAATACAATGCAACATAATAGGAAACAGGTGTAAACAATAAAGACCAAACAAGACAAACACTGATACATAGATCGGTAGCAGCTAGTAATCCGGGGACGACAAACGCGAAGCTGCCAGCAAGGAGGAGGAGGGAGGAGCGAATCCGCGAGAACATAGCCTCCGATACAGTGTAGGAAGGAACACTGAAATTAGAGATTGTATTGGAGTCTAACAGGAATAAAAAAGGATATATATATATATATATATATATATATATATATAAATAAAAAAATATATATATATGTAATAAAATCAACATTTTTTAATTGTAGAATAATAGTGAAGACATCATAAATGAAATAACATATATGGAACTCAAAAAAAAGTAAAAAATCAAAATATATTTAATATTTGAGATTCTTCAAATAGACACCCCCCCCCCACACCTTGTAAAACACCACTGATTGGTCAAAAGCATTAAGAAGGAAAGACATTCCATAAATTAACTTTTAAGAAGGCACACCTGTTACTTGAAATGCATTCAGGTGACGTACCATGAAGTGGTTGAGAGAATGAAAGAGTGTGAAAACTGTATCAAGGCAAAGGGTGGCTATTTGAAGGAATATAAAATATAAAATATATTTTGATTTGTTTAACACTTTTGGTTATAAGATATATTTATCAAAATAGGTTATATATATGTAACACGAGGAATAAATACACAATGACATAGTAGTAACGATAATTTGGCTATACATGGGGTACCAGTATGAGTGATGTGAGGGGTAGAGGTAATTGAGGTAGATATGTAGATAGTAGGGACAAAATGAGTAGGAACAGGATAGATAATAAACAGTAACAGAGGAGGATGAGTAAAAGTAGTTAGGTGACAAAAGGGTCAAGAGGATAGTTGGGAGATTGGTTAATATTTAAGTAACTTTAGCAGTTTATGGGTTAGGGGGTAGAAGCTGCTCAGGGTTATTGGTTCCAGACTTGGTGCATCGGTACCGATTTGTCATGCTATATCAGAGAGAATGGTCTATGTCTTGGGCGGTGGGGTCCTTTGACAATTTATAGGGCCTTCCTCTGACACCACCTGGTACAGAGGCCCTGGATGGAAGGAGCTCTGCCCCAGTGATGTACTGCGCAGTACGCAGCAACCCCCTGTAGTGCCTTGCGGTAGGATGCCAAAATGTTGCCTTTACCAAGCAGTGATGCAGCTAGTAAGATGCACTCAATGGTGCAGGCTGTATAACTTTTTGAGGATCTGAGGGCCCATGCCTAATCTTTTTCAGCCTCCTGAAGAGAAGAGGGTTGGGGCCCTCTTCATTACTGTGTTGGTGTGTGTGGACATGATAATTCCTTAGTGATGTGGAGACAAAGAACTTGAAGCTCTCGACCTGCTCCACTACAGGGTCGATGGGATGGGGGGTGGTCTGCACTCCATTTCCTCTAGTCCACAAGCAGCTTCTGTCTTGTTGATGTTGAGGGAGAGGTTGTTGTCCTGGCACCACTTGCAAGGACCTCCCTGGAGAATGTTCATTGTCGCCGGGTGATAAGGTAACAACTGTTGTTTCATTGGGTAACTAATGATGGTCTTGGAGTATGGGCAGCACAGGATGGGTGAACAGGGACAGAGGGGATGAGCAAGCACCTCGAGGGGGAGTGTTGAGGGTCAGCGCGTGTCGGATGTGTTGCTGCCCGCCCTCACCACCTGGGTGTTGTTGCCTGCCCTCACTCATCTGACCACTCCGTATTGAGCATGTCACTGGTACTTCCTGTTTGAGTTTTTGCTTGTAGGCAGGAATCAGGGGGATACAGTTATGGTCATATTTGCCAAATGGCTCTAGTGGTAAATAGATGGTCTACTGCTTATTATGGGGGTTTTCTAACTCAGGCGAGCAGAAACTTGATACTTCTTTAATATTAGAGATCGCCCACCAGCCGTTGTTAACAAAGAGACACAAAGCCCCTCCCTGAGCTTCCCAACTCCACCTGTTACGAATTCCCATGATGGTGACTGTTATCAGCAGCTCACAAACCTGAGCTGCACACTCCACTCCCCTTCCCCCACGACCTTAGCCTGAGAGACTAGGGGGTATCATAAACATGCCTCTAAAACTCTCTCTGACCTATTTGACCTGTAACCTGATAGGTTGCTGGGGGAGGTTACTAGGAGGCCCATCCTCTTGACTATACAGGTCACACAACACTCTGCAGTCTCCTCAAGCAGCAGCAGAGAGCAACATCTCTGTCTCTGCCCATCAACAACTAGACTCAATAACATATTTCTGGGCTTGTGGGATGGTGTGCATGCACAAAGTGAGTTATATGATATTTGTAAATTGTTCATCATAGTTAGTTGTTAATGTTGTTGTATGCAGCCTTTGTGTATAGCTATATTGAAATGTGTAGGTAGCATATACATTTTCATACAGTCCTTCCCTTGTTAATAGCCTTGTTGCTCTACTTGTGCTATGAGATAGTATTGTGTACAGTGAATACTTTACCTCTGTTTCTCCTGTTTCAGAACCACTTCCATTCCACTACCTTTTACCACTTTTCATTCCCATGTACATCCCCATGTCCATCATCTCCAGTGTGTTTAAATAAAGTTACTGTGTGTGTCAACTCTTGGACTGCCTTTACAAACCAGTAAAATACGTAGAGCTGATTTGCTCTCTTTCAGCACTGTTCTGTCCTGTCGATGTATAGAAAAACAGCTTGATTTTTATTTACCATGTCCTTGTTCAGGCACGACTCTGAGAAACATAGGATATTAAAGTTCTTCAAATCACGTTGATATGCTAGTCTCGAAGGAAGCTCATCCAGTTTATTCTCCAGTGAATGGAGGGTAAAGGCGGTTTATCCACTCTCCAGGCATCCCGCACGCCAGCCTCTATATTTGGGTCGCCTCCTCCTTCTTCAGGTGTCGGGATTTGGGCCTGGTCCTGGATAAGCAATATGGTTTCGCCTCTGACTCATTGAAGTAGAAGTCCTCATCCATATTGAGATTAGTGATAGCTGTTCTGATTTCCAGAAGCTCTTTACATCATAGGAAACAATGGTGGAAACATCATGTACAAAAAAAGTTAAGATCAGTGCAAAGACCCCCACAAAATAACACAATTGGTCAGGTGCCCGTATAATGGCCGCTATTCCCTCCAGCGGCATTCCACATCAACATCAGCGTTATGCACTCAGCATTATGGAGATAGGTTGGGGATAACACCCTGTGATAGACTACAATCCTGTCCAGGGGGTGTACTGTACATCAAGCCGCCTCACGCTACAGAAACAGGATATAGGCTGCTGCTCCTATGAGGCTCGTGCTAGACGACCTCCTTTTGACACCTAACTAGAAAACCTCCTGACTTCAGAGTCGATAATGAAGGGGGCTCTGCTTTTTTACTAATAGGTTCTCCTTTGTGTCTTTCTCACTCAAACACCCACAAGGACAGCCACACACAACCCCCTGTGTCTTCTTTGATACAAGTGTACCCTACATCTTTGAAAGAAAACTAATAGAATTTTGACGAGGACATTCAACATTTGCTAAAAAAGAGAAACCCGGCTTTACGTGTTTACTGGTCTCTGACCTGGAGATGTACATGGGGATGGAAAGTGGGAAAGGTAGTGTTTCTGTAGAAGGAAATTAAAGGCAATGAATATACTGAACATACGATATCACAAGATCTGTAATAACAGTAATACAGGAATGTATAAATGGCATATAATCCCTGAACATGTTTACAGGTAAGAAGCTGTACAGAGGCAGCATACATAATGCAACAATATCTAACTATTAAGAACAATGTAAACATGTCCCATAACTCACCTCGTGCACACACACCGTCTCACATGTCCAAAGAAATATTAATGAGTCCAGCTGTTGTTGTTAAGGACAGAGATGAGATTGCTGCTCTTTCCGTGGCTGCTTGAAGGAGAAGGGGGAGGGGGCAGGAATTCGGGATCTGGGATCCAAGATGACTGCCTGTGATTGGCTGATCCCACAGTGTGATAAGGCCCTGGCAACCATGACCCCTAGCAACCAAACGGTTTGGCTAGGGCCAGAGGTGTGAGAGGCCAGTTTTCGACCCATTGCCTAGCCTGCTAGGCTACAGAGGGGAGGGGAGCCTACTGCAGGAGTTACAAAGTTAAAGAGTTTGTCCCTGAGGGAGGGCTGTGAGAATGAGATGGTGTGTTAAGAGTCAACGGCAGGGAAATCGTAACAGTTACAATACTCCAGATGACCCATAGGAGGTCTGTTGTGCGTAGAGGTGTACAGTGCTAGAGAACATCAAATCAAATCAAATTGTATTTGTCATATATGCCGAATACAACAGGTGTAGACCTTACCGTGAAATGCTTACTTACAAGCCCTTAACCAACAATGCAGTTGAAGAATTAGAGTTAAGAAAATATTTACTAAATAAATTAAGTAAAAATAAAAGTAAAAAGTAACACAAAGAAATTACATAACAACAACCAGGCTATATACAGGGGGTACCGGTACCGAGTCAATGTGCGGGTGTACAGGTTAGTCAAGGTAATTTGTACATGTAGGTTGGGGGTCAATGTAAATAGTCCAGGTGGCCATTTGATTAATTGTTCAGCAGTCTTATACAGTGGGGGAAAAAAGTATTTAGTCAGCCACCAATTGTGCAAGTTCTCCCACTTAAAAAGATGAGAGAGGCCTGTAATTTTCATCATATGTAAACGTCAACTATGACAGACAAATTGAGAATTTTTTTTCCAGAAAATCACATTGTAGGATTTTTAATGAATTTATTTGCAAATTATGGTGGAAAATAAGTATTTGGTCACCTACAAACAAGCAAGATTTCTGGCTCTCACAGACCTGTAACTTCTTCTTTAAGAGGCTCCTCTGTCCTCCACTCGTTACCTGTATTAATGGCACCTGTTTGAACTTGTTATCAGTATAAAAGACACCTGTCCACAACCTCAAACAGTCACACTCCAAACTCCACTATGGCCAAGAACAAAGAGCTGTCAAAGGACACCAGAAACAAAATTGTAGACCTGCACCAGGCTGGGAAGACTGCATCTGCAATAGGTAAGCAGCTGGGTTTGAATAAATCAACTGTGGGACCAATTATTAGGAAATGGAAGACATACAAGACCACTGATAATCTCCCTCGATCTGGGTCTTTAATACAGGTAACGAGCTGAGATTAGGAGCACACTCTTAAAGAGAGTGCAGTTTTTTACCTGTATAAAAGACACCTGTCCACAGAAGCAATCAATCAATCAGATTCCAAACTCTCCACCATGGCCAAGACCAAAGAGCTCTCCAAGGATGTCAGGGACAAAATTGTAGACGTACAAGACCATCGCCAAATAGCTTGGTGAGAAGGTGACAACAGTTGGTGTGATTATTCGCAAATGGAAGAAACACAAAAGAACTGTCAATCTCACTCGGCCTGGGGCTCCATGCAAGATCTCACCTCGTGGAGTTGCAATGATCATGAGAACGGTGAGGAATCAGCCCAGAACTACACGGGAGGATCTTGTCAATGATCTCTAGGCAGCTGGGACCATAGTCACAAAGAAAACAATTAGTAACACACTACGCCGTGAAGGACTGAAATCCTGCAGCGCCCGTAATGTCCCCCTGCTCAAGAAAGCACATATACAGGCCCGTCTAAAGTTTGCCAATGAACATCTGAATGATTCAGAGGAGAACGGGTGAAAGTGTTGTGGTCAGATGAGACCAAAATGGAGCTCTTTGGCATCAACTCAACTCGCCGTGTTTGGAGGAGGAGGAATGCTGCCTATGACCCCAAGAACACCATCCCCACCGTCAAGCATGGAGGTGGAAACATTATGCTTTGGGGGTGTTTTTTCTGCTAAGGGGACAGGACAACTTCACAGCATCAAAAGGACGATGGACAGGCCATGTACCGTCAAATCTTGGGTGAGAACCTCCTTCCTCAGCCAGGGCATTGAAAATGGGTTGTAGATGGGTATTCCAGCATGACAATGACCGAAAACACACGGCCAAGGCAACAAAGGAGTGGCTCAAGAAGAAGCACATTAAGGTCCTGGAGTGGCCTAGCCAGTCTCCAGACCTTAATCACATAGAAAATCTGTGGAGGGAGCTGAAGGTTCGAGTTGCCAAACGTCAGGCTCGAAACCTTAATGACTTGGAGAAATTCTGCAAAGAGGAGTGGGACAAATCGCTCCTGAGATGTGTAAAAACCTGGTGGCCAACTATAAGAAACGTCTGACCTCTGTGATTGCCAACAAGGGTTTTGCCACCAAGTACTAAGTCATGTTTTGCAGAGGGGTCAAATACTTATTTCCCTCATTAAAATGCAAATCAATTTATAACATTTTTGACATGCATTTTTCTGGATTTATTTGTTGTTATTCTGTCTCTCACTGTTCAAATAAACCTACCATTAAAATTATAGACTGATCATGTCTTTGTCAGTGGGCAAACGTACAAAATCAGCAGGGGATCAAATTTTTTCCCTGACTGTAGGTCCTGGATGGCAGGAAGCTTGGCCCCAGTGATGTATTGGGCCGTACACACTACCCTCTTTTAGCGCCTTACGGCGGATGCCGAGCAGTTGCCATACCAGGTGGTGATGCAACCGGTCAGGATGCTCTCGATGGTGCAGCTGTAGAACCTTTTTGAGGATCTGGGGACCCATGCCAAATCTTGTCAGTCTCCTGAGGGGGAAAATGTGTTGTCGTGCCCTCTTACAACTGTCTTGGTGTGTTTGGACCATGATAGTTTGTTGGTGATGTGGACACCAAGGAACTTGAAACTCTCGACCCGCTCCACTACAGCCCCGTCAGATGTTAATTGGGGCCTGTTCGGGCCCTCCTTTTCCTGTAGTCCTTGATAATCTCCTTTGTCTTGCTCACATTGAGGGAGAGGTTGTTGTCCTGGCACCACACTGCCAGGTCTCAGACCTCCTCCCACAGGCTGGGACTAAGATTAGCCTATGAGGTGTAAATGGGGGAAATACCTACAGGAATGAAACAAGTCCATTGTATATCAGTCTCACTCCTATCATTCACATAAATATCCATTACTAACTGAAGTGTACCACCTGATAGTTCAGTTGGGGTCAGGGCTTTACCTGTATGGGTAGGGCTCTTGGCTGTAGCCTGGATACACCTTCTACTCTACACTCTGTAAACACAGTTCAAGAATTAATAAAACCTATAACTTGTAAGTAATTAGATGCTGTGTGGGTCTGCATGGCAGTGGGCTGTGTTTCTAATTGTGTCATGGGCATGAACAACAAAGAATGAGAGCAACTGACTGACACCACATACAGTAGACATCCTGCTGAAAACCACAGAGTGTGTAGAAGGGTATCAGACCAATCCAAAGCGTTTTGATGGCGTCGTTTTGAGCTCAAGCAGACCAAAGTGTTCAGATACCTGTGAAACAGCTCACTGAGTGCATGTTGAGTGGGTGGGTTTAGCATGGTAACAGTGGTAGTCTCTGCAGAAGCCCTCTGCACAAACATTCATAGAGGCATACTGTATGTACAGAACACAAGGAAAATGTCAATTGGTATCAGTTGTTTAAGTTGTTGACACAGGATGCTGTAGAATGGTCTTGTAAGTAATTCTCTTGATGGTTTTACTTGTTTGTTGGTTTGTGGTTTTCTCACCAATCTGGACAGACCTGGGTTAAAATAGTACACTATTTATTTTCTCCCACTTACTTTAGGTGCACTTGATTTATCTTGCCTCCATTGCGCCGGTCAAGCTTAAGCAAGTTTACCTAAAGAATTGGAAAGAAAACTAATACTATTTTGACCATGTCATTCAACAGTAACAATACTCCAGATGACCAATAGGAGGTATGTTGTGTCTAGAACATGTCTTGTCTTGTCATGTTCAGTATCCAGGGTGAACAGGGGTGGAGCATCATGAGTATGTGTGGGGGAAACACCTACAGAATGAAACAAGTAACTTTTAGTCAGTCTTACATTATCTGTATATAATTTACAGAAACATTAACTAACTGATGTATAACACCTGAAAGTGCATGTCTGACATGACACCCCAGCAACTAATACATGTGACACATTTGATCTAGTCTGTTTCACTCTCTGATTAGCAGTGGTGGAAAAAGTACCCAATTGTCATACTTGAGTAAAAGTAAAGATACGTTAATAGAAAATGACTCAAGTAAAATTGAAAGTCACCCAGTAAAATCCTACTTGAGTAAAAGTCTAAAAGTATTTGGTTTTAAATAAACTTAAGTATCAAAAGTAAAATGTAATTGCTAAAATATATTTAAGTATCAAAAGTAAAAGTAAAAGTATAAATCATTTCATATTCCTTATATTAAGCAAATCAGATGGCACCATTTTCTTGTTTTTTTATTTACGGATAGCCAGGGGCACGCTCCAACACTCAGACATAATTTAGAAACGAAGCATGTGTTTAGTGAGTCCGCCAGATCAGAGGCAGTAGGGATGACCAGGGATGTTCTTTTGATAAGTGTGTGAATTAGACCATTTTCCTGTCCTGCTAAGCATTCAAAATGTAACGAGTACTTTTGGGTGTCAGGGGAAATGTATGAAGTAAAACTACATAATTTTCTTCAGGAATGTAGTGAAGTAAAAGTAAAAGTTGTCAAAAAAATATAAATAGTAAAGTAAAGTACTACTTAAGTAGTACTTTCAAGTATTTTTTACTTAAGTACTTTACACCACTGCTGATTTAGTGTTGTTCTCGATAGGAAGCAATCCTCCTCTATTGGTCTCCTTCGACAGAGCACCCTGCAGTAGTCTTATAATGATTGTCTGATTGAAAATGAACTGTAAGTTCTTCCATGACATCATCACAAACTGGCCCTCCCACTGAGCCCATAGATCTAGAATAGATGGTGCTGTATCACGCATGACACATTTAACTCAGAGAGTTCAAATAGGGTTCATCAGCATTTCTTTGTGGTTTGTAACTGATTTCAGATAACTAAAATATATTAGAGTTAGTTTAATAAATAACTGTTTTGCTGTGGCTGTAAGCTGTCACGGTGCAACATGAAAAACAAGTAAAGATAGCTAGAATAACAGTGACACCACATAGACATCCTGCTGAAAACCACATAGAGACACAGAGACACCGAGACACAGAGAGCAGGTAGGAGTGTCCCTTGTGTACAAAGTCAGCAGGCCCTCCCCTGACCAAAGCGTAGATATGACCTCGTCTTGGGCTTACAGAAGACTGCAGAGTACCTGTCAACTTGTTCACTATATGGGGGTGGGTGTGAGTGACATATTATCAACACAACTAGAAGAGGACAACACATTACAGAGGAGAGATGATTTGAATAAATAGGTTGTCTCTCATACTTAATTAACTACTCCCTGTAAGTCAATACAAAACTAAACACAAACACATGAGTCATTGTCTTCGTCATATATAGAGCACTCTGCTACCCATTTTATTTTCAGTGTTTGTTTTGCTCCTTCTGGTAACTAAGCTGCAATTTATAACTTTGTTGATGTTAATAGTAATGATCCAGTGAGGATGACTGCCTGTGGTGTTTGATGCATGTGACTCTATGATGCTGAAATGGATTTGTAACCTGTAATAGATGTGTAAGCATGTAATACATACTGTTTATTACCTTGTTAAAGAGTCTAATATACATTGCTTTTGTTGGCCATTTGTTGACTGTTATTTCGACTAGGCACATGAGCTACCACAGTAAAATCCCTTCAACGATTATTCCTTTATTAGTTAACATTTTGAACATTTTGAAAAGTTGCTGCAACTCTACTGTTGAGCCAGTCATGGGGGACGATACATGTAACCTACTGCTCCTATTGAAAGATAATACAATTGCAATACTTCAATGTGCACATAAAATACATTCACAGTTGGTAGATTATTTATTAAAACTGCCCAGTTACAATGTGCCCATTGTCATATTTGAATTCTCTTTTGAACATTATCAACTGTAATATACTCAGCTATGAAGTTTATTTTTTAGTTCAGGCTTTTCTCATGAAGAGAGTGAGTTGTGCTCTTAGTGACATGGATGTTTGTGGTTTGATGCACTGAGGTGTGTGAGGACAGTGTGTGGTGAGAGCTCACGGTCATTGCTGGGGGTTTGAGATGAGTTTGTGAGTGGAAAATCTATTGAGGGTCGTCAGAACACCACAGAGATCTGACACAGGATACAGCTTAAAAAGAGAGTTTTAGAAAAGCTTTGTTTTATTGAGAATAAGCCGAATATGGTTGTTGCACACTGAATCTGTGGGTGAAATTGTTGTAGAAATGTAACGACAGAGGAAAATATGAATGCAAATCACACAATACCTCATTTAACAGCAGTTTAATCGTGATTTGATCTAAAAATACACAACATTATCAATGTAAATAGGAGGTTGACAGAATACAAGCCATTGTATTGTACCGCACTTACAATGAAAAAGCCTCAAGTTACACATAAAGCGTAAAACACAGAGAAAGTCTATACGGAGGAAAAGTCTATAAGCGGAGGAAAAGTCTACGTTTCAGTCCATGTTTGGCACCTCACCCCAGAGTACGCAGTGTCTCTCTCCATGGCGCTCTCTGTCTATGGGTCTTTGGCTTCTTGTGGATGACATTCAGAGCAGCGTAATGGACGGACGTGAGTGTGTCATCATCTTCTTGATCCTAAGAGGAATAGCTAAACAAATTCCAAAGACATCAGGAAATGACCTGATATTTTGATAGAAGGATTTGTTTACAGTTAATCAAACATTTTTGTGAACTGGGACTCCCGGAACACTTGACTGAGTGTGCGTTCCCTTTTAGAGCAAACACATGAAGGAATCATCATCATCAACATAATCATCATCAACATCAACATCATCATCATCATGATCATCAACAAAATCATCATCAACATCATCAAGAAGGCCTCTGCAGTGTCATCAAACAAGCAAAAGGACAATATAGGAATAAGGTGGAATCATATTGCACAGGCTCCGACGCCCGCCGCATGTGGCAGGGGCTACAGTCCATTACGTATTACAAAGGAAGACCCAACTGTGATCTGCCCAACGATGCCTCTCTACCAGACGAACTCAGTGCATTTTATGCACTCTTTGACAACAACAACATCGAGCTGGGTGTGAGGGCCGTCACCAACCCAGAGGGGTGATCTCATGAGGCCAACGTGAGAAGGGTCTTTAATCAGGTCAATACCCAACGGTATTCCAGGACGCATTCTCAGAGCATACGCAGAACAGCTGGCAGGCATATTCACGGTAATTTTCAACCTCTCGTTGTCCCAGTCTGTAATCCCCACTTCTTTTAAGATGACCACAATCATCCCTGTTCCTAAGAACTGTAAGGCTTCATGCCACAATGACTACCACCCTGTAGCACTCACTTCTGTAATCATGAAGTGCTTTGAGAGGCTGGTTATGGCACAAATTAACTCCACCATTCCAGCCACCCTAGACACACTCCAATTTGCATACCGCCCCAACAGATCCATAGATGACGCAATCTTAATTGCTCTCCACACTGCCCTCAACCACCTAGATAAGAGGAATACCTACGTGAGAATGCTGTTCATTGACTACAGCTCATCGTTCAATACTATTATCCCCTCCAAGCTCATCACCAAGCTAAGGACTGGGTCTCAACACCTCCCTCTGCAACTAGATCCTGGACTTCCTGACGGGCCGACCCCAGGTGGTGAGGGTAGGCAACATCACCTCCACCACGCTGACCCTTAACACAGGGGCCCCACAGGGGTGTGTGCTTAGTCCCCCCCTGTACTCCCTGTTTACCCACGACTGTGTGGCCACGCATGACTCCAACACCATTATCAAGTTTGCTGACGACACAACGGTGGTAGGCCTGATCACCGGCGACGATGAGTCAGCCTACAGGAGAAGGTCAGTGACCTGACAAGTGTGGTGCCAAAGCAACGAACTCTCCTCAACGTCAGCAAAACCAAGGAGCTGATCGTGGACTACAGGAAACGAGGGGGTGAGCACGCCCCCATCCACATCGACGGGGTGGCAGTGGAGCAGGTAGACAGCATCAAGTTCCTCAGTGTCCAAATCACTAAAGACTTAAAATGGTCCAAACACACACGCACAGTCGTGAAGAAGGCGCAACAGTGCCTCGATCCCTCTCAGGATATTGAACAAATTTGGCATGGGCCCGCAATCCTGAAAAAGGTTCTACAGCTGTACAATTGAGAGCATATTGACTGGCTGCATCACTGCTTGGTATGGCAATAGCACCTCGATCGCATGGCGCTACAGAGGCTTGTGTGGACAGCCCAGTACATTACTGTGGCCGAAGCTCCCTGCCATCCAGGACCTATATCAGGTGGTGTAAAATGAAGGACCGGAAAATCGATTGAAAGACCACTACCACCCTAGTCATAGACTATTTTTTCTCTGCTGCTGCATGGCAAGAGGTACCGCATCAAGTCTGACACCAACAGGCTCTTGAACAGCTTCTATCCCCAAGCAATACGACTGATAAATAGCTAACAAAATAGCTACACGGACCGAATAACCTTGTATCTTTATTGACCTTTTATTTAAGTATTTGCACTTTTATTGTCTCTATGCACACTCACAGGGCCCTACTCACTCACACACACTGTCTCTCCAACACACACAAACACTCACTCCATCATTTGCACACTCACACATAATATGCACATACATTTATACTGACTCTACACACCAGCACACCCACTCACATGCAAGCTGCTGCTACTCTGAACTGACTTTTTAAATATTTCCTGTGTATAGTATGCTTACTTACTTACTTTGTTGTGTATTTCGTATTTCTTATTATTATTTCTCGTGTTATTTTTTCTAGTAATACATTGTTATTGATTATTGCATTGTTGGGTTTTGAGTTTGTAAGAAAGGCATTTCACTGTACTTGTGCATGTGACATTAAAACTTGGAACTTGAAACATCATCATCATCATAAAATGAAGACCAAAAACATGTTTAAAAAAATGTTACTTACAGATGCACCAAAAAAATTAAGTTATATTTTGCACCATACTATTGATACCATTTACCTCTGCACTGTCCACATTATCTCCTGCTCATCTTGTACATGATGGACACAAGGACAGTTATCCAGATGAAATAGAGACCCAGGCAGTACACCAACATAAGATGTTCTTCCTTGCCACCTTCTGTGGAAATACAGACAGCAGTTTGCTCAACCAATTCACAGCACAGTCAGACAATATCAGAAATGTCAGATATATTACTTACTTACGGTCAATGTCCAGCTTGGTCCCATTCCCAAAACAGTATCTCCCCACATGAGGCCACAGCACAGTAGTAAGTCCCAGCATCAGAGAGGCTGAGGTTCCTCTTCGGGAGGTTGCAGACACTGTCCCCATGTGTGGAAATGCTTCCTGGATGCGATACTCCTGAGCCATGTCTGAACTAATAGACAGTTCAGAGTAACAGAGTCACCTGGCTGGACTGACTCAGACACAGGCTGCTGAAGCACAGACATGCTGTTGGACTCTGAACCTGAAGAGAGAGAGTAAGATCATAGTGTGTAAATGGTATTGGCCTGGTATATTCATTTAGCGCCAAATTGTAAAGTATACTTTTTATTTGATGGTGCAAAATGAAAATCCAATATTACGGAAGGAAGTTAAGTTACCTTGGACAATCAAAACAGTTCCTTCTCCAAATTTGACTTTGCCCACTTCCATAGCACCACAGTAGTAAGTAGCAGAGTCCCCTGACTCTGTCTTGGAGATGGTCAGGTTAAAGCTGTCAACTCCTCTCTTCACACTCAGATGTTTAGTCTCAGTGAAGTCCTTGGTAAAGTTGTTGAAGTAAAAACTATCTTGGCCACTGTAAAATGGCGATGCCATAAGAAGGGGTTTCTGTCCAATAATCTGATTGAACCAAGTGACATTGCTAATCACGTCACTTGGCCAAAAGCAAGTGATATTAAGTAACCATCACTGGGTCTGGTTGAACAATGTCCTTGGTTAATGTACAAACTGTCAACGCAAACAAACAATATTGATCAAAGATCAAGATAAAGATTGAAAACATCTCAAATACTTGTTACAAAGTAATTCAAATGGATTCTAAAAGCCAATAATATGTAGATTACCAGAGTTGGCATAAAACCAAATATGTCTGATCATTATTGTAACATCAATCCTTTGTGCACTCCGTTTCCTCTAGTCCACGGTCAGCTCCTTGGTCTTGCTGACGTTGAGTGAGAGGTTGTTGTCCTGGCACACACTGTAGGCTGTCTCATTGTCGTCGGTGATCAGGTCTACAACAGTCGTTTAGTCTGCAAATTTAATGATGGTGTTGGTCGTGCGCAGCTACGCAGGCATGGGTGAACAGGGAGTACAGGAGGGGACTAAGCATGCACCCCTGAGGGGCCCCGGTGTTGAGGGTCAGCGTGGCGGATGTGTTGTTGCCTACCCTCACCACCTGGGGGCAACCCGTCAGAAAGTCCAGGATCGAGTTGCAGAGGGAGGTATTTAATCCCTGGATCCATACCTTAGTGATGAGCTTGGATGCACTTTGGTGTTGAACGCTGAACTGTAGTCAATGAACAGCAGTTTCACGTAGGTGTTCCTTTTAAGCAGATGGGAAAGGGCAGTGTGGAGTGCAATAGAGATTGCGTCATCTGTGTATCTGTTGGGGCGGAATGCAAATTGGAGTGGGTCTAGGGTGTTTGGGATGATGGTGTTGATGTGAGCCATGACCAGACTTTAAAAACATTTAATGGCTACAGACGTGAGTGCTACGGGGCGATAGTTATTTAGACAGGTTACCTTGGCGTTCTTGGGCACAGAGACTATGGTGGTCTGCTTGAAACATGTAGGTATTACAGACTGGGTCAGGGAGAGGTTGAAAATGTCTGTGAAGACACTTGCCAACTGGTCAGCACATGCTCTGAGTAAAGCGTCCGGTGAGTAATCCGTCTGGACCATGCGGCCTGGTGAATGTTAACCTGTTTAAAGGACTTACTCAAATCGGCTACGCGAGCATGATTAAATAGTCATCCGGAACAGCTGGTGCACATCATGCATGATTTAGTGTTACTTGCCTCGACGCGAGCATATAAGTTGTTGCCTACCCTCACCACCTGGGGGCAGCCCGTCCAGGAAGTCCAGGATCCAGTTGCAGAGGGAGGTGTTTAATCCCAGATTCTTTAGCTTGGTGATTAGCTTGGATGGTGCTATGGTGTTGAACGCTGAGCTGTAGTCAATGAACAGCAGTCTCACGTAGCTGTTCCTTTTGTCCAGATGGAAAAAGGCAGTGTGGAGTGCAATCGAGATTGCGTCATCTGTGGATCTCTTGGGGCGGAATGCGAATTGGAGTGGGTCCGGGGTGTCTGGGATGATGCTGTTGATGTGAGCCATGACCAGCATTTCATGGCCACAGATGTGAGTACTAAGGGGCGATAGTCATTTAGACAGGTTACCTTGCCTTTCTTGGGCACAGGGACTATGGTGGTCTGCTTGAAACATGTAGCTATTACAGACTGGGTCAGGGAGAGGTTGAAATTGTCAGTGAAGACACTTGCCAGCTGGTCAGTTTATGCTCTGGTAATCTGTCTGGACGCAGCCTTTTTGAATGTTATCCTTTTTGAAAGGACTTACTCACATTGGCTACCAATAGCATGATCACACATTTGTCCAGAACAGCTGATGCTGTCATGCATGGTTCAGTGTTGATTTGATTTTGATTTTATGTTATTAGGATCTCTTTTAGTCCTCATTTGGACTAATCATCCAAGAGTGCTTAAACATTAAAATACAATTTATAATACAATCACATTTTCACATATAACACTGTTACAAACAACAAAAATAATACACTGACATATTGACCAGATAAACAGTACTGTACTCCTGAGTGGCGCAGTGGTCTAAGGCAACTAACTGTGCCACTAGAGATCCTGGTTCGAATCCAGGCTCTGTCGCAGCCGGCCGCGGTACCGGAGACTCATGGCGGCGCACAATTGGCCCAGCGTGTCCAGGGTAGGGAGGAATGGCCGGCAGGGATGTAGCTCAGTTGATAGAGCATGGCGTTTGCAACGCCAGGGTTGTGGGTTCGATTCCCACAGGGGCCAGTATAAAAAAAAAAATGTATTCACTAACTGTAAGTCGCTCTGGATAAGAGCGTCTGCTAAATGACTAAAATGTAAATGTAATAAACACTCTAACAGTCTGAAAAGATAGATTGCTTGCCTCGAAGTGAGCATAGAAGATATTTAGCTCGTCTGCCACATCCTATGAGAGTAAGAATCAAATCAGCTGGGCTAGACAATCTGGACCCTTTCTTTCTAAAACAAGCCGCCGAAAGTGTCGCAACCCCTATTACTAGTCTGTTCAACCTCTCTTTCATAATGTCTGAGATCCCCAGAGATTGGAAAGCTGCCGCGGTCATCCCCCTCTTCAAAGGGGGTGACCCTCTAGATCCAAACTGCTACAGACCTATATCCATCCTGCCTGCCTTTCGAAAGTATTTGAAAGCCAAGTTAACAAACAGATCACCCGACCATTTCGAATACCACCGTACCTTCTCCCTATGCAATCCGGTTTCCGAGCTGGTCATGGGTGCACTTCAGCCACGCTCAAGGTCCTAAACGATATTATAACCGCCGATTGATAATAGACAGATACTGTGCAGCCGTCTTCATCGACTGGCCAAGGCTTTCGACTCTGTCAACCACCGCATTCTTATTGGCAGACTAAATAGCCTTGGTTTCTCAAATGACTGCCTCGCCTGGTTCACCAACTACTTCTCAGATAGAGTTCAGTGTGTCAAATCGGAGGGGCCTGTTGTCTGGACCTATGACAGTCTCTATGGGGTGCCACAGGGTTCAATTCTTGGGCCGACACTTTTCTCCGTGTATATCAATGATGTCGCTCTTGCTGCTGGTGACTCTCAGATCCACCTCTCATGAGACGACACCATTTTGCATACATCTGGCCCTTCATTGGACACTGTGTTAACAAACCTCCAAACGAGCTTCAATGCCGATACAACACTCCTTCAGTAGCCTCCAACTGCTCTTAAACACTAGTAAAACTAAATGCATGCTTTTCAATCGAACGCTGCTGGCACCCGCCCACCCGACTAGAATCACCACTCTCGACGGGTCTGACCTAGAGTATGTGGACAACTACAAATACCTAGGTGTCTGGTTAGACTGTAAACTCTCCTTCCAGACTCACATAAAGAATCTCCAATCCAAAGTTAAATCTAGAATCGGCTTCCTATTTCGCAACAAAGCCTCCCTTCACTCATGCTGCCAAACATGCCCTCGTAAAACTGACTATCCTACCGATCCTTGACTTAGCGATGTCATTTACAAAATAGCCTCCAACACTCTACTCAGCAAATTGGATGTAGTCTATCACAGTGCCATCCGTTTTGTCTCCAAAGCCCCATACACTACCCACCACTGTGACCTGTACGCTCTTGTTGGCTGGTCCTCACTACATGTTCGTCGTCAAACCCACTGGCTCCAGGCCATCTATAAATCACTGCTAGGCAAATCCCCTTGCTTATCTTAGCTCATTGGTCACCATAGCTGCACCCACCCGTAGTCTGCGCTCCAGCAGGTATATCTCACTGGTCATTCCCCCAAAAGCCAACACCTCCTTTGCCGCCATTCCTTCCAGTTCTCTGCTGCCAATGACTGGAACGAATTGCAAAAATCTCTGAAGCTGGAGACTCTTATCTCCCTCACTAACTTTAAGCATCAGTTGTCAGAGCACCTTACCGATCACTGCACCTGTACACAGCCCATCTGAAATTAGCCCACCCAACTACCTCATCCCTATATTGTTATTTATTTTGCTATTTTGCACCCCAGTATCTCTATTTGCACATAATCTCTTGCACATCTAGCATTCCAGTGTTAATACTATTGTAATTATTTTGCACTATAGCCTATTTATTGCCTTACCTCCATAACTTGTTACATTTGCACACACTATATATATATTTTCTGTTGTATTTTTGACTTTATGTTTTTTTACCCCATATGTAACTCTGTGTTGTTTTTATCGCACTGCTTTGCTTTATCTTGGCCAGGTCGCAGTTGTAAATGAGAACTTGTTCTCAACTGGCTTACCTGGTTAAATAAAGGTGAAAAAAAATAAATAAAAAAAAAATAAGAACCGGTGTAGTAGGATTCGATCTTGGTCCTGTATTGACGCTTTGCCTGTTTAATGATTAGTCGAAAGGCGTAGCAGGATTTCTTATATCCGGATTAATGTCCCTCTCCTTGAAAGCGGCAGCTTTAACCTTTAGCTCTTTGTAGATGTTGTCTGTAATCTATGGCATCTGGTTGGGATATTTACGTACGAACGGTCAATGTGGGGACGACATCGTCGATGCACTTATTAATGAAGCCTGTGACTGATGTTGTAAACATATTCCAGTATGTGCTAGCAAAACAGTCACGTAGCTTAGCATCTGCTTCATCGTACCACTTCCGTATTGAGCGTGTCACTGGTACTTCCTGTTTCAGTTTTTTCTTGTAACAGGAATCAGGAGGATACAGTTATGGTCATATTTGCCAAATGGCGTGCGAGGGAGATATTTGTATGCGTCTCTGTGTGTGGAGTAAAGGTGATCTATAGGGTTTTAGCGTCTAGTTGCACAGGTGACATGCTGACAGAAATGAGGTAAAACGGATTACAGTTTTCCTGCATTAAAGTCTCCGGCCGTTAGGAGTTCCGCCTCTTGTTTGCTTATGGCCCTATACAGCTCGGTGAATGCGCTCTTAGTGCCAGCATCGGTTTGTGGTGGTAAATAGACAGCTACTAAAAATATAGATGAAAACTATTCTGGTATATAGTATAATCTACTGCTTGTCATGGGGTTTTCTAACTCAGGTGAGGAAAACCTCGATACTTCCTTAATATTAGAGATCGCACACCAGCTGTGGTTAACAAAGAGACACACAGCCCCTCCCCTGAGCTTCCCCAACTCCACCTGTTACGAATTCCCATGCTGGTGACTGTTATCAGCAGCTCACAAACCTGAGCTGCACACTCCACTCCCCTTCCCCCATGGCCTTAGCCTGAGAGTCTAGGTGGTACCATAAACCTGCCTCTCAAACTATCTCTGACTTTTGTGACCTGTGCCCTGATAGGTTGTTAGGGAGGTTACTAGGGTGTCGGACATCTGCCCATCCTCTTGACTATACAGGTCACACAATACTTGCAGTCTCCCTCAAGCAGCGGCAGAGAGCAACATCTCTGTCTCTGCCCATCAACAACTGGACTCAATAACATATTTCTGGGCTTGTGGGATGGTGTGCATGCACAAAGTGAGTTATGTGATATTTGTAAATTGTTCATCATAGTTAGTTGTTAATGTTGTTGTATGCAGCCTTTGTGTATAGCTGTACTGAAATGTGTAGGTAGCATATACATTTTCATACAGTCCTTCCCTTGTTAATAGCCTTGTTGCTCTACTTGTGCTATCAGATAGTATTGTGTACAGTGAATACTTTACCTCTGTTTCTCCTGTTTCAGAACCACTTCCATTCCACCACCTTTCCCACTTTTCATCCCCATGTATATTCCCATATACATCCCCATATTCATCATCTCCAGTGTGTGTAAATAAAGTTACTGTGTGTGTCAACTCTTGGACTGCCTTATTCCCCTCTAACTAGCGGTGTCACGTTGATAGGCTAGTCTCAAACGTAGCTCATCCAATTTATTCTCCAGTGATTGCACGTTCGCCACTAGAACGGAGGGTAGAGGCAGCTTACACTCTAAATAGCACAATTGGTCAGGAGCCCGTATAATGGCCGCTATTCCCTCCAGCGCCAATCAATATCAGCATTATGTACTCAGCATTTTGGAGATAGATTGGGGATAAGGCCCTGTGATAGACTAGAGTCATCTCCAGGAGGTGTACTTGTACATCAAGATGCCTCACGCTACAGAAACAGGATATAGGCTGCTGCTCCTATGAGCCATTCCGGCTCGCAAAAGCCAAGGCTCGTGCTAGACTACCTCCTTTTGACACCTAACTAGAAAACCTCCTGACTTCAGAGTCTGGAGGCTGTTTTGATGTTGTCGTCACGATGCGTCGATAATGAAGGGGGTTGTGCTTTTTTACTGATAGGTTCTCCTCTGTGTCTTTCTCACTCAAACACCCACATGGACAGCCACACACAACCCCCTGTGTCTTCTTTGATACAAGTGTACGCTACATCTTTGAAAGAAAACAAATAGAATTTTGACGAGGACAATCAACATTTGCTAAAAAAGAGCAACTCGGCTTTACGTGTTTACTGGTCTCTGACCTGGAGATGTACATGGGGATGGAAAGTGGGAAAGGTAGTGTTTCTGTAGAAGGAAATGAAAGGCAATGAATATCTTGCACATACAATATCACAAGAGCTGTAATAACAGTAATACAGGAATGTATAAATGACAGATAATCCCTGAACATGTTTACAGGTTACAAGCTGTACAGAGGCAGCATACATAATGCAACAATATCTAACTATTAAGAACAATATAAACATGTCCCACAACTCACTTCGTGCACGCACACAATAGCACATGTCCAAAGAGATATGAATGAGTCCAGCTGTTGTTGTGAAGGACAGAGATGAGCTTGCTGCTCTTTCTGTGAATGCTTGAAGGAGACTGAGAGGGGGATGCAGGAATTTAGAGACCTGGAACCCAAGATGACTGCATGTGATTGGCTGTCCCCACGATGTAATAAGGCCCCTGGCAACCATGACCCCTAGTAACCAATCGGTTTGGCTAGTGCCAGAGGTGTGAGGGGCCAGTTAACGACCCACAGCCTTGCCAGCTAGGCTTCAGAGGGGGAGGGGAGCCTACTGCAGGAGTTACAAAGTTAAAGAGTTTGTGTCCTTGAGAGAGGGCTGTGATATTAAGATGGTGTGCTAAGAGTCACCCGCAGGGAATTCATAACAGTTACAAAACTCCAGATGACCCATAGGAAATATGTTGTGCATAGAGCATGTCTTGTCTTGTTCAGTATAAGAGTGAACCTCTGTAGCTCAGCTGGTAGAGCACGGCGCTTGTAACGCTAGGGTAGTGGGTTCGATCCCCGGGACCACCCATACACAAAAATGTATGCACGCATCACTGTAAGTCGCTTTGGATAAAAGCGTCTGCTAAATGGCATATTATTATTATTATAACAAGGGTGGAGCATCATGAGTATATGTTGGGGAAACACCTATAGAATGAAACAAGTCAATTGTATGTCAGTCTCACTCCCTATCATTCACATAAATATCCATTACTAACTTAAGTGTAACACCTGATAGTTTAGTAGGGGTCAGGGGTGTACCTGGGTGGGTAGGGCTCTTGGCTGTAGCCTGGATACACCTTCTACTCCACACTGTAAACTAATGATTACAATTAAATAATTAATTAAAACTATGATCTTGTAAGTGATAAGATACTTTGTGGATTTGCATGTCAATGGTCTGTGTTGCTAATTGTCATGGGGTGAACAACGAAGAATGAGAGCAACTGACTGACACCACATAGAAATCCTGCTAAAAATCCACAGAGTGTGTAGTAGGCCAGCAGGCCTGTCAAAAGCATATATATGGCCTCATCTTGGCATTCAGGAGTATACCACATCAGTGGTATACTCAATAAGTGCATCGACGACGTCATCCCCACAGTGACCGTACGTACATATCCCAACCAGAAGCCATGTATTACAGGCAACATCCGCACCGAGCTAAAGGCTAGATCTGCCGCTTTCAAGAAGCGGGACACCAATCCGGACGCTTACAAGAAATCCTGCTACGCCCTCAAACGAACAATCAAACATTCAAATCTTCAATTCAGGAATAAGATTGAATCCTACTACACCGGCTCGGACACTCGTCGGATGTGGCAGGGCTTGCAAACTATTACGGACTACAAAGGGAAGCACGGCCGCGAGCTGCCCAGTGACACGAGCCTACCAGACGAGCTAAATTACTTCTATGTGCGCTTCGAGGCAAGCAACACTAAAGCATGCATGAGAGCACCAGCTGTTCCGGATTACTGTGAATCATCACGCTCTCCGTAGCTGATGTAAGTAAGACCTTTAAACATGTCAACATTCACAAGGCCGCATGGCCAGATGGATTACCAGGACGTGTACTCCGAGCATGTGCTGACCAACTAGCAAGTCTCTTCGCTGACATTTTCATCCTGTCCCTGACCGAGTCTGTAATACCTACATGTTTCAAGCAGACCACCATAGTCTCTGTGCCCAAGAACAGCAAGGTAACCTGCCTAAATGACTACCGACCCGTAGCACTCATGTCTGTAGCCATGAAGTGCTTTGAAAGGCTGGTCATGGCTCACATCAACACCATTATCCCAAAAACCCTAGACCCACTCCAATTTGCATACCGCCCCAACACATCCACAGATGACGCAATCTCTATTGCACTCCACACTGCCATTTTCCACCTGGACAAAAGGAACACCCACGTAAGAATGCTATTCATTGACTACAGCTCAGCGTTCAACACCATAATGCCCTCAAATCTCCTCACTAAGCTAAGGACCCACAACAATGAGACAGCCTATAGGGTGGAGGTCAGAGACCTAGCAGTGTGGTGCCAGGATAACATCCTCTCCCTCAACGTGATCAAGACAAAGGAGATGATCGTGGACTACAGGAAAAGGAGGGCCGAGCACGCCCCCATTCTCATTGACAGGGCTGTAGTGGAGCAGGTTGAGAGCTTCAAGTTCCTTGGTGTCCACATCACCAACGAACTGTCATGGTCCAAACACACCAAGACAGTCGTGAAGAGGGCACGACAATGCCTATTCCCCCTCAGGAGACTGAAATGATTTTGCATGGGTCCTCAGATCCTCAAAAAGTTATACAGCTGCACCATCGAGAGCATCCTGACTGGTTGCATCACCGCCTGGTGTGGCAACTGCTCGGCTTCCAACTGCAAGGCACTACAGAGGGTAATGTGTACAGCCCAGTACCTCACTGGGGCCAAGCTTCCTGCCATCCAGGACCTCTATACTAGGCGGTTTCAGAGGAAGGCCCTACAAATTGCCAGACTCCAGCCACCCTAGTCATAGACTGTTCTCTCTGCTACCGCACAACAGGCGGTACCGGAGCGCCAAGTCTAGGTCCAAAAGGCTTCTTAACAGCTTCTACCCCCAAGCCATAAGACTCTTGAACAGCTAACCAAATGGCTACCCGGACTATTTGCATTGTCTCCCCCCCACCCCCTCTTTTTATGGTTAATTCTACATTCTGTTTATTATCTATGCATAGTCACTTTACCTCTACCCACATGTACATTTTACCTCAATTACCTCGACTAACCTGTGCCCCCGTACATTGACTCTGTATCAGTACCCCCTGTATATAGCCTCGCTACTGTTATCTTTCCTCATCTATTTTTCATTTGACACTTATTTTCTAAAACTGCATTGTTGGTTAAGGGCTTGTAGGTAAGCATTTCACTGTAAGGTCTACACGGTTGTATTCGGCACATGACAAATACAATTTGATTTCATTAGAGTTTGACTGAAACTCACGTGTGAATAGAAGGTCCTATGGTTTGTTCTTCAAGGTCCAACTGACATTAGAAAGATGACAAGAGCATCAACCACAGTGTGAGGTGACAGGAACTACAAGGCTGGAGCCAGAGATTACCTCATATTATTGGTTAGTAGCGCTGACACCCAGACAGAGCTTTGATCATGAGCTATAAGGCCGTCTCTGAAAAGACCTGTCTACCTTTGTAGCTGTAGCTACAGCCAAGCTAGGGTTAGCTTTAGGGTTAGGCTAGGGCTACAGGATTAGGGTTAAGGCTAGGGCTAGATTTCAGCTAAGGGTTGGGCTAAGGGTTGTGGCTAGGGCTGAGGTTAGCACATAGTTAGTTGAACATCTATAAACCATCTATCCAAATAAAGCATTACCAGCAGCAGTAACCCTGATAATGGCCTTGTGGTCACCTTTGAACTCAACCGAACCCAAACACTTCTCCAAACATGTCAAACCCTATGGGGTATTTTACCGTAAGTCACCTATATCCATTTGGATATACACATTCCACATAACATTTATGTAAGAGTGTATATTCTGCTTTCTGGAAATTGACATTGTGGTCCAATACCAATTACAGCGCCCCCTACCAATGAAATGCCCTTTGACTCAGTCTGATCTCAGAGTGAATTAAGAGATATTCTCTGATTCCCAGCCAGACAGAGCAGAACAGATCTACACACATAATGATGAGAACCTACCTACCAGCTCTATGGATTGAGTAAGAAGGCTACTGTTAAACCTAACATAGAGAATAAGATTTAATCTAATATGAGGACAGTATATATGCCAACAGAACGATTAGCACAGTATCTTAGCTCATTTGCTAAATGTACATTTAATTTAGCTAATTTCTTTAAAGCGGCAATCAGCAGTAGAAACAATAACAACAGAAAAAGCTGAGGGATGGGGCTGGATAAATGTAACTTCTCTCAAATTCATAGACAGAGCTATGGATGCAAGGACTGACCATCCATGATATCAAAATGATAGTTTTAACCGTGTTTGGAGGCTATATAGCGTTTGTTTACACTTTCTTTGTTTACAAACGTTGGAGTAAAACAAGCTTATAGTTTGGGTTCTGATGGGGAACGACAGTTGAACTAAGCTCCTGAGGCATTTAGAAGTTATATTCTTCAAGAATAAATGGGAACATATAATTAATTTATAAGTCCAAAAATTGATGTATCAACTGCTGATTCCCCCTTCAATGTATATTATCTGTGTTTCAGGTTTGGACCCAGTTATGGTTTCTCAGACTATGGTGATCCAAATGGGATAAATCTCACCAGTTGGTCCCAGTTCTGGTTTCTCAGTCTCAGACTATGGTGATCCATAATGGGATAAATTTCACCCTCCAGTGCTGCAATGCTACAAAGACTGTGGGACAAGCAGCCTGGTTCAATCAAGTCAACGGATCAGAGCCTGTGTGTACTGCATCTATGCACAGCTTTCCCACTGGGCACAGACGTCAGTGCCATGGCTAGTTTTGATTTCAATTTGGTTGAGTTATCAACTAACGTGAATTCAACTTGAAATATAAATGTGTTTTACCTTGTCATTGGATTTAGGTCAAAAGTTGCTAACATATGGAATTGTGTTACAGGAGGGGGTCGCAGTTCTGGAGCGACCCACTAGGTATCATCCTTCGACAACCTTAGGCACCTCCTCACTCACAGTCTGGACTAATCATGATCCTATTGGTTTCACCTGTGTCTACCTGTTCACCTGTGTATTTATGCCCTCACTTCCCTGTGTTCCCTTGCTCTGTTTTCTCTGCTAGTTTCTCGATGCCAAACAGTACTAACCAGTGTCTGATCGTGAGACGTATGTACAGGTACTTGAGAAGTGTTCTCCCTGTTTCATTGTTGTTTTCAGTCGTAGTTAGTATTTCGTATGTTTGCTGTCAGCCTGTTTTTGGAGACCAATTTGCTCCTCCTTTATTTTATCGTGACAAGTCCGTTACTTTGTATCCTGGTTTTGGGACCACCAGTAAAGATCCATGTTTCACCATCTCTGCCTACTGCCTACCTGTCTATCCTGCACTGCACCTGGGTCACACCTCACACCAACCTCACAGAAAAACAGAGCCAATATGGACCCAGCGGAGGCAGCACAGTATCGTAGCGCATTGGCAGCACAGGGAGCTATGCTGACCCAGCACAACCACAGCCTGCAGCAGATCACGAGAATCTCCGCCAGTTGACGATCGCCGTGCAGAGCCGAGTGGACACCCGACCAGCCCCGGCAGCTGGCGGAGTGGAAGTTGTGGCAGCGGCGTCTCCTGTCTCGCCTGCGACACCACGGGAACCCCGTCTACCACCTCCGGAGCGGTACGACGGACGTCCAGAGGGCTGCAGGGACTTCCTCACCCAGTGTTCCCTGGCGTTCAGCCTACAACACTCCTCCTTCCCGACGGAGCAGGGCCGGGTGGCCTACATTATCACTCTGTTGACGGGTCGGGCCCTTTCCTGGGCTACCGCGGAGCGGGAGAGCCAAACTCCGGCGTGTTCCGACTCCTACCAATTCACACGGGAGCTACGCAAGGTGTTCGACACTTCTCGGGTGGTGTCTGGGAACTATGCCGGGAGGCGGCTCATGGCCTGTCGGCAAGGTGGGGAGGGGTCTCCTATTTCTGGTGGACTGGGTGGGTTATTGGCCAGAGGAGAGGTCCTGGGTGCCCAGGAGGGACATTCTGGACCAAGGGCTGATAACAACATTCCGTTCGTCGGGGGAGTCGCAGAACTGGAGCGACCCACTAGGTGTCATCCTCCGACAACCGTAGGCACCTCCTCACTCACAGTCTGGACTAATAATTATGCTATTGATGCCATCTGTGTCTACCTGTTCACCTGTGTATTGATGCCCTCACTTCCCTTTGTTCCCTTGCTCTGTGTTCTCTGCTAGTTCCTCGATGCCAAACAGTATTAATCAGTGTCTGATCGTGAGACATATGTACAGGTACTTGAGAAGTGTTCTCCCTGTTTCATTGTTGTTTTCAGTTGTAGTTAGTATTTCATATGTTTGCTGTCAGCCTATTTTTGGAGACCAATTTGCTCCTCCTTTACTTTATCGTGACAAGTCCTTTAATTTGTATCCTGGTTTTGGGACCACCAGTAAAGATCCTTGTTTCACCATCTCTGCCTACTGCCTACTGTCTATCCTGCACCGCACCTGGGTCACACCTCACACCAACCCTTACAGAATTGTTTTAAGCAGGTCATACCATGGATCCTTAAGCTATTTGATTTAAAATGTTAAGATCCCTTGAAGTATCCCCCCAAAATATGAAAAAAATATTGGATGAAAAATGTAATTTGCCGTTACTGCTATTAGCCATATAAACTCATTAAATAACAGATTCACTACATTGAACAACAGCTAGTCCCCCAAAAAATATCAAAAGGAAGTTTGTTCTGAAGTGTCGGTCCTTTATCTGAGATATAAGAAATATCAGGATTTTTTATATATATATTTTTGTACATGTATTTAACTCCTTATTTTTGGCACTAAACTGTCTCCATTTTTTCAACTGGTACTGGGAGACCTTCAGACGAGTCTTGTGAGTCCTGTGGGTGTCCTAGAGTAATAAACTGACATGTACATGTTCGTGACAGTCTCACATTATTGTGTAGCCAAAACTGTTCGGACGCTACAGACAGAAGTTGTCAGATCAGCTGTACTGACTTTTTTTTTTTCTTTCTCTCTCTCTCTGTCAAGGGCTGAGGTTAATGTGGTGTGGGAGTCAGGCGCAGGACACCGAAGCTTAGTCCAACAAAGTTTACTAGTGCAACACAAGGCAAAATACAATCAACAGCCTCAAAATAAAACAGAGGCGAGCGATTATGCAAACTGTGCGTAAACTACAAAACAACAAACAGAGAAAACACGCAGCACTAACGGAGAGGTGAATAACAACACACAAACTAAACAACACAAGACAGGCAACTTATAGGACACATAATCAGACACAAACGGACACAGGTGCAATAGACAGACAAAAGCAATCAAACATCGAAACATCTAACAGTGGCAGCTAGTACTCCGGGGACGGCGAACGCCGAAGCCTGCCCGAGCAAGGAGGAGGAGCAGCCTCGGCAGAATCCGTGACAGTACCCCCCCCTTGACGCGCGGCTCCAGCGTGCGCCACCCGGCCTCGGGGTCGACCAGGAGGACGCGGAGCCGGGCGCGTGGGGATGACCGCGGTGGAACTCAGTCAGAGAGATGGATCTAGGATATCCCTCCTAGGCACCCAGCACCGTTCCTCCGGACCGTACCCCTCCCACTCCACGAGATACTGGAGACCCCCGTCCAACGTCTCGAGTCCAAGATGGTCCTGACCTGTACGCCGGAGCTCCCTCGATGTCCAGAGGGGGCGGAGGGGTCTCTCCTATCTCACCTTCCTGGAGTGGACCAGCTACCACCGGCCTGAGAAGACACATGGAACGAGGGGTTAATATTCTTATAATCAATAGGCAGTTGTAACCTGTAACACACCTCGTTCAATCTCCTCAGGACTTTGAAAGCCCCCACAAACCGCCGACCCAGCTTCCCGGCAGGGCAGGCTGGAGGGGCAGGTTTCCGAGTCGAGAGGCCAGACTCGATCTCTCGGAGCGTACACCGGACCCTCACTGCGGTGGCGATGGGCGTTTCGCCTTCTGTCGACGGATGGCCCGCTGCAGATGGACATGAGCAGCGTTCCATGTCTCCTCCGAGCGCGAATCCATTCGCCCACCGCAGGGCCTCGATCTGGCTCTCGTGCCATGGTGCCAAAACTGGCTGATACCCCCAACACACACTGGAAAGGGGTTAGATTAGTGGAGGAGTGGCGGAGAGAGTTCTGTGCCATCTCTGCCAAGGGGATATACCTTGACCACTCCTCCGGCGGCCCTAGCAATAGGACCTCAGAAACCTACCCACATCCTGGTATGACTCGTTCTGCCCATTGCTCTGGGTGGTAACCCGGAGTAAGGCTCACCCGAGACCCCCAACGTTCCATCGAACGCCCCCAGACTCTGGAGGTGAACTGGGGACCTCGGTCAGACACTATATCCTCGGGCACCCCATAGTGCCGGAAAACGTGGGTAAATAGGGCCTCAGCGGTCTGTAGGGCAGTAGGGAGACCCGGCATTGGGAGGAGACGACAGGCCTTGGAAACCGATCCACATACGACTAAAATAGTGGTATTCCCCTGGGAGGGGGAAGGTCTGTCACAAAATCCACCGAGAGGTGGGACCATGGTCGTGGGAACGGGCAGGGGATGTAACTTTCCTGGGCAAATGTCTGGCGCCTTACACTGGGCGCACACCGAGCAGGAGGAGACATAAACCCTCACATCCCTAGCTAACGTTGGCCACCAGTATTTCACGCTAAGGCAGTGCACTGTCCGGCCAATACCTGGATGTCCAGAGGAGGGTGATGTATGAGCCCAATAAATAAGGCGGTCACGAACCTCGAGCGGAACGTTTGTCCGCCCCACCGGACACTCTGGGGGAGTAGGGTCGGTATGCAGTGCCCGCTCGATCTCCGCATCGACCTCCCACACCACCGGAGCCACCAGACAAGACTCCGGCAGTATGGGAGTAGGCTCAATGGACCTCTCCTCTGTGTCATACCGCCGGGACAGGGCGTCTGCCTTACCGTTCTGGGACCCTGGGATGTAAGTGATCTTAAAAACAAACCGGGTCAGGAACATGTTCCACCTAGCCTGATGAGGGTTCAATCTCCTAGCTGCCCGGATGTACTCCAGGTTACGGTGGTCAGTCAGAATGAGGAAAGGGTGTTGAGCCCCCTCAAGCCAATGCCTCCACACCTTTAGGGCCTGGACTACAGCTAACAGCTCCCTGTCCCCTACGTCATAATTACGCTCCGCTCGAGCTGAGCTTCTTAGAATAGAACGCACAGGGGGCGGAGTTTAGGTGGCGCGCGGACCGTTGCGACAGGGACTGCCCCAATACCGGCCTCGGACGCGTCTACCTCAACTTGGAATGGTAGCGGGGGTCCGGATGCGCCAGCACCGGGCCGAAGTGAACAGGTTCTTAAGTTTAACAAATGCCCCGTCCGCCTCAGCTGACCACTGCAAACGCACCGAACCCCCTTTAGCAGGGACGAATGGGAGCTGCCACCTGTCCAAAGCCCCCGGATAAACCTCCGGTAGTAATTAGCAAAACCCAAAAACTGCTGCACCTCTTTTACAGTGGTTGGAGTTTGCCAATTACGCATGGCCGACACACAGGTCAACCTCTATCTTCACACCAGACGCGGACAACCGATATCCCAAAAAGGAGACGGACTCCTGGAAGAACAAGCATTTCTCTGCCTTGACATACAAGTCATGCTCCAACAGCCTCCTTAAGAAGAAGAGGGTAACTGTACTTAATCGTGATCTGATTGAGACTACGGTAATCAATACACGGGCGCAAACCCCCGTCCTTCTTCTTCACAAAGAAGAAACTCGAGGAAACCGGGGAAGTGGAGGACCGTATGTATCCCTGTGCCAAGGACTCGGCTATGTAAGTCTCCATAGCCGCTGTCTCCTCTTGAGACAGGGGATACACACGGCTCCGCGGAAGTGCCGCTCCTGTTTGGATATCTATCGCACAATCCCCTGTCTATGAGGAGGTAGCCGTGTTGCCCTAGTTTTGCTGAACACAAGTGCTAAATCCTCATATTCAGGGGGAATGCGCATTGCGGGCACTTGGTTCGGACTCTCCACCGAGGTCGCCCCTAAGGAAACACCTAGACATCTCCCTACACACTGGGCAGACCACTCCATAAGAGCCCTCTGTTGCCACGCAATGGTAGGATCATGGGCGCAACCAGGGAAGCCCCAGCACCACGGGATACGCAGGAGAGTCGATCAGATAAAACTGAATGATCTCCTCATGACCCCCTGCGTCGTCATCTTAAGTGGTGCTGTGACTTCTTTGATCAACCCTCGACCCCAGCGGCCGGCTGTCTAGGGCATGAACAGGAAAGGGGGCTTCTACCGGCCGAAGGGGAATTCCTAACCTATAACAAAATTCACGATCAACAAAATTCCCAGCTGCGCCTGAATCTACTAGCGCCTTATGCTGGGAATGAGGTGCCACCTGTGGAAATCTCACAGGTATACACAGGTGACCAACAGAGAGCTCTGGGTAAGTGGGGCGCCTACTCACCTGAAATGACACCCCAGTGCGTGACCTGTTGTCCCCTCTCCCAGGAGACCCTCCCCAGCACCTAGCCGCAGTGTGTCCTCCACGGCCACAGTTGGTGCAGGGGACGGCCCCTCTCGGGTTCTCTCTCCTCCTCTCCCTAGCGCCAGCACCCCCGAGCTCCATGGGAATCGGCTCGGAGGTGCTGGAGGGTGGAATGGACGACCCCCACTCAGGACGTCTGCGGGTAGCCAGCAGGGTGTCGAGACGGATGGAAATGTCCACCAACTGGTCGAAGGATAGGTTGGTGTCCCTGCAGGCCAGCTCACGACGAACGTCCTCTTGTAGGCTACACCGGTAATGGTCGATGAGGGCCTCTCATTCCACCCCCGCATCCGCCGCTAGAGTCCGAACTCCAGGGCGAACTCCTGTGCACTCCTCTTCCCTGTCGGAGGTGGAACAGACGCTCCCCGCCGCCCGCCTTCCCCTCAGGTGGATGATCGAACACAGCCCTGAAGCGGCGGGAGAACTCCGCGTAGGTGATGGTGGCGGCGTCTATCCCCTCCATTCGGCGTTGGCCCACTCCAACGCCTTGCCGGATAGACAGGAGATGAGGGCGGAGACGCTCTCGTATCCCGAGGGCGCCCGGGTGTATGGTGGCCAGGTAGAGTTCCACCTGCAGGAGGAACCCCTGACACCCGGCTGCAGAACCATCATATGCCCTCGGGAGCGAGAGCCGAATGCCACTGGGTTCCGGTGCTGGGAGAGGAGGACTGGCCGATTGTGATGGTAAGGTGTGCGAAGGCGTGGGCACCTCTCCCGTAACCAACCGGCGCAGAGTGTTGGACACCTCGTTCATGGCGGCCCCAAGTTGCCGGATCATGGTGTCTTGGTCGCTGATCCGATCCTCCAGCGACTTGGGTGCCGCCGCTGCTCCTGCTGACTCCATATGGGTGTGTTGTTCTGTCAAGGGCTGAGGTTAATGTGGTGTGGGTGTCAGGCGCAGGACACCGAAGCTTAGTCCAACAAAGTTTACTAGTGCAACACAAGGCAAAATACAATCAACGGCCTCAAAATAAAACAGAGGCGAGCGATTACGCAAACTGTGCGTAAACTACAAAACAACAAACAGAGAAAACACGCAGCACTAACGGACAGGCGAATAACAACACACAAACTAACCAACACAAGACAGGCAACTTATAGGACACATAATCAGACACAAACGGACACAGGTGCAATAGACAGACAAAAGCAATCAAACATCGAAACATCTAACGGTGGCAGCTAGTACTCCGGGGATGGCGAACGCCGAAGCCTGCCCGAGCAAGGAGGAGGAGCAGCCTCGGCAGAATCCGTGACACTCTCTCTCTCTCTCGCTCTCTCTCTCTCTCTCTCTCTCTCTCTCTCTCTCTATCTGCATCTAAACCACACACTCTCTTCTCACCAATCAGGCCTCACATCTCTTTCCATCCATACCGCCAGACTATAAATGCTTAACCAAAACCAAACTACCTCAGGTTTTAGACTAGATTTGTTCCATCTGCTGTTTAGTACAATAACTATACTTTAGTGGGCTACGATTGTGTTCTATTCAACCTCTTCAACACTTTGGAGCACTTGTAGGCCAACTTCAGTCATAGTGCATCCATGATGTATTAGCATACACAGTGAATGCATCCATAAACAATAGACCTACTGCTCTAATGTTGAGTGTACAGACGAAGGTGTCAATGCTCTCTGCAGACTCTCATCTGATGTATTCGCTGCAGACACAACATCCTCGGCCTGTGGTCAGTGTCACCTCGCCGGTGTGAACAGGGATGGAAAACAACACGTACAAAGATCTCTGTGGTCCGAAGTTTCCACTCAACAACTAAACAAACAGACATCATGCTTTCGCACATTTGGCATGAACTTTTGTTTTTTCTTAGGTACTTTTGAGTTCACACCTCCTTTGTTACTGTGACATTAAGGGTTTGTTATGGTTTGCTACCAATGCAGTTTGATTTGCATGCAGATACTTTGTCTCATTGTGTTTCTAAGGCCTGTGATAACTCTTGTGGTGTCTTTGGTCATCATGCACTTTTTCAATTTCACTATTTCTGCTGGACAGATGGATTCTGAGAAGGTTGATAACCAACCCTCAGGTGTTACACTTCAGACCATTTTCAGGGCCATGCACTCTGTTTACTTATAGATAACAAAACCGTTATCAACCAAATGACAAGTGTGCTTCTGAAATGGCACCCTATGGGCCCTGGTCAAAAGAAGTGCCTCTGGTCAAAGGTAGTGCACTATATAGGGGATAGGGTGCCATTTGGGATGCAGCAAGGTCTCCACCCTCACCGTCTACACCAAAACCTCTGTTTTAACCACACACACGGCATGTCAAAAATACAACAGAAATATATATACAGTGTGTGTGAATGTAGTAAGTTATGGAGGTAAGGCCTATAACTGGCCATAGTGCAAAATAGTTACAATTTCGTATTAACACTGGAATGATAGATGTGCAAAAGATGATGTGCAAATAGAGATACTGGGGTGCAAATGAGCAAAATAATTGGGGATGAGGTAGTTGGGTGTGCTAATTTCAGAATGGCTGTGTACAGGTGCAGTGATCGGTAAGCTGCTCTGACAACTGACGCTGTGGACTACTACAAATACCTAGGTGTCTGGTTAGACTGTAAACTCTCCTTCCAGACTCACATTAAGCATCTCCAATCAAAAGTTAGATCTAGAATCGGCTTCCTATTTCACAACAAAGCCTCCTTCACTCATGCTGCCAAACATGCCTTCGTAAAACTGTGTATCCTACCGATCCTTGACTTCGGCGATGTCATTTACAAAATAGCCTCCAACACAAATTGGATGTAGTCTATCACAGTGCCATCCGTTTTGTCACCAAAGCCCCATATATTACCCACCATTGTGACCTGTACACTCTTGTTGGCTGGCCCTCACTACATATTCGTCGCCAAACCCACTGGCTCCAGGTCATCTATGTCACGGTTTCGGCCGAGGCTGCCTCTCTTCCTTGCTCGGGCAGGCTTCGGCGTTCGTCGTCTCCGGAATACTAGCTGCCACCGTTGCATGTTTCTATGTTCGTTTACTTTTGTCTGATTGTTGTTACACCTGTTATCGTTTAGTGTAATTAGTGTCCTATAAGTTCTCGTTGTGTTTGTTCATTGTTGTGTGTGATTGCTTTATTTCTGTCGTGCGTTGCTGGACGTGTATACTATATTGCTCGGTTGAGCTATTCTCCACTGTGTTGGAGCGTTTGACGCACCTGTGTAGTGCGCCCGTTTTGTTTTGTCGCCTACGTGCGGAGTTTCGCCTTCGGGCAAGTTTGTTCATTTTTTCCTTGTGGATTTTCACTAAAGTCTTTTGGACTGTACTTCGGTGTCCTGCGCCTGATTCCACCACCACACCCACCTACAGCATCACTGACAAAATCACACACCTTTCGAATGGAGTCAGCAGGAGCCACAGCAGCACAGGAGACGCTGGAGGACAGGATCCGCGAGCAGAATGACCAGATCCTGCGGATGGGGGCCGCCTTGCAGGAGGTGATCACCACCATTCGAGGCTGGGAGACCCGAGGGACACCTCCACCGCAATCTTCCCTGCCCTTACCATCGGCCAGCCAGCCCATTCCCGCGCCGGAACCCAGAGGAGTTCGACTCTCGCTCCCGAGGGCCTACGATGGGACCGCTGCCGGGTGTCAGGGATTCCTTCTCCAGGAGGAGCTTTACCTGGCCACCGTGCACCCGGCGCCCTCGGGACACGAGAGCGTGTCCGCCCTGATCTCCTGCCTGTCTGGCAAGGCGTTGGAATGGGCCAACGCAGAGTGGAGGAGAATAGACGCTAACACCATTACATACAACGAGTTCTCCCGCCGCTTTAGGGCGGTGTTCGACCATCCCCCGGAGGGGAAAGCGGCGGGGGAGCGTCTGTTCTACCTCCGGCAGGGGAAGAGGAGTGCCCAGGAGTTCGCCTTGGAATTCCGTACTCTAGCAGCGGATATAGGGTGGAATGAGCGGGCCCTCATCGATCACTACAGATGTAGTCTACGTGAGGACGTCCGTAGGGAGCTAGCCTGTAGGGACACCAGTCTCTCGTTCGACCAGTTGGTCGACATGTCCATCAGGCTGGATACCCTGCTAGCCACCCGCGGACGTCCCGAGGGGGGTCCGTCCATTTCACCCTCCAGCGCCTCCGAGCCGTGCCCCATGGAGCTCGGGGCGCTGGGCGCTAGAGAGAGGAGGGGTCGGCTTACGAGGGGTCCATCTCCTGCACCAACTGTGGTCGGGGAGGACACACCGCGGCTAGGTGCTGGGGATGGCCTCCTAGGGGAGAAGACGACAGGTCCTCGCACTGGGGGAGTCCTTCCAGGTGAGTAGGCGCCCCACTCACCCAGAGCTCTCTGCTGCACACTTCTGTATACCTGTGCGTTTTCCACAGGTAGCACCTCATTCCCAGCATAAGGCGCTGGTAGATTCAGGCGCGGCTGGGAATTTTGTTGATAAGAAATTTTGTTTAGCATTAGGGATTCCCCTTCTCCCTGTTGACGTCCTTCCCCCGTTCATGCCCTAGATAGCCGTCCGTTGGGTGCGGGCTTGATCAGGGAGGTCACGGCGCCACTTAGGATGTGTGCGCAGGGGAGTCATCAGGAGATGATCCAGCTATTTCTGATCGACTCCGCCTGCGTATCCGGTGGTGCTGGGCATGCCCTGGTTGAGTACCCATAACCCATCTATTTCGTGGCAGGAGAGGGCTCTGATGGAGTGGTCTGCCCAGTGTGTGGGGTCGATGTTTAGGCGTTTCCGTAGGGGGCTACCTCGGTGGAGAGTCCAAACCAGGTGCCCGCATTGCACGTTCCCCCTGAGTATGAGGATTTGGCTATTGTGTTCAGTAAGTCGAGGGCGACGCAGTTGCCTCCCCCATAGGCAGGGAGATTGTGCGATAGACCTCCAGGCAGGAGCTGCGCTCCCACGGAGCCATGTGTATCCTCTGTCTCAGGAGGAGAAGAGAGCTATGGAGACTTACATAGACGAATCTCTGAGACAAGGATACATACGGCCCTCCACTTCCCCTGCGTCTCGAGTTTCTTTTGTGAAGAAAAAGGATGGTGGGTTACGCCCGTGCATAGATTACTGTGGTCTCAATCACATCACGGTGAAGTACAGTTATCCACTCCCACTGATTGCGACCATGACGGAGTCATTTGCACGGCGCGTTTCTTCACTAAATTAGATCTCAGGAGCGCCGTACAACTTGGGTGCGCATTAGGAGGGCGATGAATGGAAGACAGCCTTTAGTACCACCTCGGGCCATTACGAGTATCTTGTCATGCCATCTACGGGTTGATGAACGCTCCTTCAGTTTTCCAATCATTCGTGGATGAGATCTTTAGGGACATGCAGTGGCAGGGGTGGTCGTGTACATAGATGACATTCTCGTGTACTCGCCTACCCGAGTCGAGCATGTGGCCCTGGTGCGCCGAGTGTTGCGGAGGCTGTTGGAGCACGACCTGTATGTCAAGGCAGAGAAGTGTCTGTTTTTTCCAGGAGTCTGTCTCCCTTTTGGGTTATCAGTTGTCTGCGTCAGGGGTGAAGATTGAGGTAGACCGGGTGTCAGCCGTGCGTAATTGGCAAACGCCAACCACTGTGAAGGAGGTGCAGCAGTTTTTGGGGTTTGCGAATTACTACCGGAGGTTTATCCGGGGTTTTGGACAGGTGGCAGCTCCCATAACGTCTCTTTTGAAGGGGGTCCGGTGCGTCTGCAGTGGTCAGCCGAGGCGGACAGGGCGTTAGAGGCTGAAGGACCTGTTTACCTCGGCCCGGTGCTGGCGCATCCGGATCCTCTTCACCATTTCAGGTAGAGGTGGACGCGTCAGAGGCCGGTATAGGAGCCGTGCTTTCGCAACGGTCCGGGCGCCACCTAAACTCCGCCCCTGTGCTTTTTTTTCCAAGAAGCTCAGTCCGGCGGAGCGAAATTATGACGTAGGGGACAGGGAGCTGTTAGCCGTGGTACAGGCCCTAAAGGTGTGGGAGGCACTGGCTTGAGGGGGCTCAACACCCTTTCCTCATTTTGACGGACCACCGTAACCTGGAGTACATCCGGGCAGCGAGAGGCTGAACCTCGCCAGGGCGAGATGGAATATGTTTTGACTCGGTTCACATTTAAGATCACGTACATCCCTGCGTCACAGAACGGTAAGGCAGATGCACTGTCTCGGCGGTATGACATGGAGGAGAGGTCCGTGGAGCCCACGCCCATACTGCCGGAGTCTTGTCTGGTGGCACCGGTAGTGTGGGAGGTCGATACTGAGATCGAGCGGGCGTTACGCACCGACCCTAGTCCACCTCAATGCCCGGAGGGTCGGAAGTACGTTCCGCTCGAGTTTCGGGATCGATTGATCTATTGGGCTCACACGTCACCCTCCTCTGGACACCCTGGTATCGGTCGGACAGTGCACTGTCTTAGTGCCAAGTACTGGTGGCCCACGTTGGCGAGGGATGTGAGGGTTTATGTTTCCTCCTGCTCGGTGTGCGCCAGTGTAAGGGCGCCTAGACATCTGCCTAGGGTAAGTTACTGCCCCTGCCCGTTCCCACAACGACCATGGTCGCACCTCTCGGTGGATTTCCTCACTGACCTTCCTCCTTCACAGGGGAATACCACTATACTGGTGCGTTGTGGACCCGGTTTTCTAAGGCCTGTCGTTTGCTCCCTATGCCGGGCCTTCCTACTGCCCTGCAAACTGCCGAAGCACTATTCACCCATGTGTTCGGCACTCACGGGTACCCGAGGATATCGTGTCTGATCGAGGTCCCCAATTTACCTCCAGAGTCTGGAGAGCCTTTATGGAGCGGTTGGGGGTCTCGGTGAGCCTCACCTCGGGTTACCACCCGGAGAGTAATGGGCAGGTGGAACGTGGTGAACCAGGATGTGGGTAGGTTTCTTAGAACATACTGCCAGGACCGGCCGGAGGAGTGGGCAGGATGCGTTCCCTGGGCCGAGATGGCCCAGAATTCCTACGCCATTCCTCCACTAACCTAACCCCCTTTTCAATGTGTGTTAGGTTACCAGCCGGTTCTGGCACCTTGGCAGCAGAGCCAGATCGAGGCTCCTGCGGTGGATGAGTGGGTGCGGCGCTCGGAGGAGACATGGAACGCTGCACACGTCCACCTGCAGCGGGCCCTCCGTGCGTCATAAGGCGAGCGCCGATCTCCACCGCAGTGAGGGACCGGTGTACGCACCTGGTGATCGAGTCTGGCTCTCTACCAGAAACCTGCCCTCCGCCTGCCCCTGCCGGAAGCTGGGTCGGCGGTTTGTAGGGCCATTTAAAGTCCTGAGAAGATTGAACGAGGTGTGTTACAAATTACTACTACCTGTTGAGTATAAAAGTATTAACCACTCGTTCCATGTGTCTCTTCTCAGGCTGGTGGTAGCTGGCCCACTCCAAGAAAGTGAGATCAGGGAGACTCCACCGCCCCCATTGGACATCGAGGGGGCACCGGCGTACTCCGTGCGGTCCATCTTGGATTCGAGATGTCGGATGGGGGGTCTACAATATCTAGTGGAGTGGGAGGGGTACGGCCCGGAGGAACGGTGCTGGGTGCCAAGGAGAGACATTTTATACCCGTCTCTCCTGATGGAATTCCATCGTGGGCACCCGACGCGCCCTGCTCCGCGTCCTCCTGGTCGTCCCCGAGGCCGGAGTCGGCGCACGTCTGGAGCCGTGCGTCAAGGGGGTACTGTCACGGTTTCGGCCGAGGCTGCCTCTCTTCCTTGCTCGGGCAGGCTTCGGCGTTCGTCGTCTCCGGAATACTAGCTGCCACCGTTGCATGTTTCTATGTTCGTTTACTTTTGTCTGATTGTTGTTACATCTGTTATCGTTTAGTGTAATTAGTGTCCTATAAGTTCTCGTTTTGTTTGTTCATTGTTGTGTGTGATTGCTTTATTTCTGTCGTGCGTTGCTGGACGTGTATACTATATTGCTCGGTTGAGCTATTCTCCACTATGTTGGAGCGTTTGACGCACCTGTGTAGTGCGCCCGTTTTGTTTTGTCGCCTACGTGCGGAGTTTCGCCTTCGGGCAAGTTTGTTCATTTTTTCCTTGTGGATTTTCACTAAAGTCTTTTGGACTGTACTTCGGTGTCCTGCGCCTGATTCCACCACCACACCCACCTACAGCATCACTGACAATCTATAAATCACTGCTAGGCAAATCTTAGCTCACTGGTCACCATAGCAACACCCACCCGTAGTCTGCGCTCCAGCAGGTATATCTCACTGGTCATCCCCAAAGCCAACACCTCCTTTGGCCGCCATTCCTTCCAGTTCTCTGCTGCCAATGACTGGAACGAACTGTAAGAATCTCTGAAGCTGGAGACTCTTATCTCCCTCACTAACTTTAAGTGTCAGTTGTCAGAACAGCTTACACTGTACCTGTACACAGCCATTCTGAAATTAGCCCACCCAACTACCTCATCCCCATATTGTTATTTATTTTGCTCATTTGAACCCCAGTCTCTCTATTTGCACATCATCTTTTGCACATCTATCATTCCAGTGTTAATACGAAATTGTAACTATTTTTGCACTATGGCCTATTTATTGCCTCACCTCCACACTGTATAAATATTTCTGTTGTAGTTTTGACTTTATGTTTTGTTTACCCCATATGTATCTCTGTGTTGTTGTTTTCATCGCACTGCTTTGCTTTATATTGGCCAGGTCGCAGTTGTAAATGAGAACTTGTTCTCAACTGGCTTACCTGGTTAAATAAATAAAAATAAATAGTCTCCCAGTCCCTGCTGCTGAAAAACATCCCCACGGCATGATGCTGCCACCACCATGCTTCACCGTAGGGATGGTGCCAGGTTTCCTCCAGATGTGATGCTTGGCATTCAGCACAAAGAAAACAGAGAATCTTGTTTCTCATGGTCTGAGAGTCTTTAGGTGCCTTTTGGTAAACTCCAAGCGGGCTGTCATGTGCCTTTTACTGAGGAGTGGCTTCTGTCTGGCCACTCTACCATAACGGCCTGATTGGTGGAGTGCTGCAGAGATGGTTCTCCCATCTCCACAGAGGAACTCTAGAGCTCTGTCAGAGTGACCATCGGGTTCTTGGTCACCTCCCTGACCAAGGCCCTTCTCCCACGATTGCTCAGTTTGGCCGGGCGACCAGCTCTGGTTCCAAACTTCTTCAATTTAAGAATGATGGAGGCCACTGTGTTCTTGGGGACCTTCAATGCTACCCTTCCCCTTATCTGTGCCTTGACACAATCCTGTCTCGGAGCTCTACGGACAATTCCTTCGACCTCATGGCTTGGTTATTGCTCTGATATGCACTGTCAACCGTGGGACCTTACAGTTGAAGTCGGAAGTTTACATACACTTAGGTTGGAGTCATTATACTTGTTTTTCAGTTTTGGCAAGTCGGTTAGGACATCTACTTTGTGCATGACACAAGTAATTTTTCCAACAATTCACTTATAATTCACTGTATCACAATTCCAGTGGTTCAGAAGTTTACATACACTAAATTGACTGTGCTTTTAAACATCATGAGGAAGGAAAATTATGTGGATATATTGAAGCAACATCTCAAGACATCAGTCAGGAAGTTAAAGCTTGGTCGCAAATGAGTCTTCCAAATGGACAATGACCCCAAGCATACTTCCAAAGTTGTGGCAAAATGGCTTAAGGACAGCAAATGTTTACATCCATTTTACAATAAAGCTGTGACATAATAAAATGTGGATGAAGTCAAGGGGTCTGAAACACTTTCCGAAGGCACTCTAGATGCAAGCTCTTTCTGAGACCCTGCCAGATAATTAGTGAAAGTAGGTTTGAGATGGTATTGATCAAGCCTCCCCCTTTTGGAGAGGGCCTTCAGAAAGAGCTTGCATCTAGAGTACCTTCAGAAAGTATTTCAGACTAAGCAAAAACAGGTTTAGAAATATTTGCAAATGTATTAAAAATAAAAACAGAAATTACTTATTTACGTAAGTATTCAGACCCTTTGCTATGAGACTCGAAATTGAGTTCAGGTGTATCCTGTTTCCATTGATCTTGAGTTCATCAGAACAAGATGACAATATGTATATGTGCCATATCAGAACAAGATGACAATATGTATGTATGCCATATTGACATTTACACTCTTCAGTGTATGCATTCAACAGCATAAAATAACGGAATGTGCATGATTTGTATTTTTTCTGTCTTTCTAATTTGACGCAATGTCCATGACTCTTGAATTAATCTAAGTAACATAATTTAAAAAATACCAATCAAAATCTGTCAGTTTAAGCTAGAGATTCTATCTTAATCCACCACATCCTCCTATGTCAGCCTTCCTCATCTGCGGTGGAAGGTGGCCGAGCTACAGTGGTGTTTGTCAGACCATGAGACATCCCAAAAATAAATATTCTCATGAAAACAACTGTAGCGTATATGGAAAGATGAGACTCACGAACACCGTTTTGCTCTACGACCCCCACAAGTATCACGGGACTCGTCTGACGGTAACCCATACAAACGAATGGACGTATGGTGGTAGTTTTGTGCCAACAAAAATTAGGAGTTAAATATGTGTCCAAAAAACCTTTCCTATATCTCCAAATTCAATATTTTATTAAATACTTTATTAGTTATTGATACCTAAAGGGTCCTAAAGTTGAAAATAAAATAGGTAACTGATCCATGGTATGATCTTAAAACAATTCCATATGTTATCTTAGTAGAACCCCTGCCCTCCACAATGGCTTAGAGTTTGAGATGTTTTAAACTACTGGAGAAGGCATTCACAGGCATTTGTCATACTTTAAATAATGTTAATGATATGTTTATTAAATGGCACCTTTATGAGTGTGTAGATAGGAGCTTGTCAATCATAATCATGCCATATTATCATAAACAATCAAATACAGGAACTGAAATGTGGACAACAATATATATGCGTTTGGTGTCCCTATCTCTCAATCATTACCAAGGCGATAGCTTTCTGAAGAAAATGGAAAGTGTACTCATTTAGCATGAGGATAGAACATGATCAGAGGGGGGAGGGTTCAACTGTCCTGTGCCGTGTCTTTACTAATGTCACAGCAGCCAATAAGGCTTGTGGACCCTCTCTCCAGTCATGTATAAAAAGACACCCATAACCTCTTGATTCTCACTCTTATCTGACACACAGGACGACATAAGGACATGCTATCCACAGAAGAATGATGACAAAACTGTGTCTCATAATCTCTCTTTTATTTAGAGCAGGTAAGACATTATGTTGACAAGATAAAAAATACATACTGTTATGGGACCTGTAAACGCATGAATCTGATGTGTACACTTTGATTGACATAATTTTTTTTATATTTTTCAGTGCTGTCAAAAGGTATCATTACTCAGTCTGATCTTTTGAAGACCTTCATCACTGGAGACACAGTTGATTTGAAATGCTTCATCTCTGGGACTGGTGGTGACTACTACAACTGGTTCAAACTCACAGTAGGACAAGCTCCTGTGATGATGCTATCTCTTTACCTTCACTCAAAAGATCCAACGTTCTATGGTGAGTTTGACAACAACACTCGGTTTGCTGCAGAGAACAACGGCGACGGTTTTGTGCTGACCATTTCAGATGCCAAGCCATCGGATGTGGGGATGTACTACTGTGCTGCACGTGTTTATGATTACATGATCTTTGGAAATGGTGTATTTCTGATGCATAAGGGTGAGTAACACAGAAGTTAATATGCAGTGTTACTGTTTCAGGGGTTTTGCATATGGAAATGGTGTATTTCATATTTAATTAGAAGTTCATTACAACCTTGGATTTATTGGGTAAAAGGTGCAGATTCCAGGAACCAGCATTTACTTACTCAGCAGTCTGTGTCTGAGTCAGTCCAGCAAGGAGACTCTGTGACTCTGAACTGTACAATACACACTGAGACCTGTGCAGGAGAACACAGTGTCTATTGGTTCAGGCATGGCTCAGGAGAATCCCATCCAGGAATCATTTACACCCATGGAGACAGGAGTGATCAGTGTGAGAAGAGCCCTGAGGCTGGGTCTCCTACGCAGAGCTGTGTCTACAACCTCCCCAAGAGGAACCTCAGCCTCTCTGATACTGGGATTTACTACTGTGCTGTGGCCTCGTGTGGGGAGATACTGTTTGGAAACGGGACCAAGCTGGAGATCAAGGGTAGGTGATGAAACGTACATTTTTGTTTATATCTGTTCCATAATCTACCGTGTAAAACTGTATACAGTTACGGTTATTTAGATCACATTAGAAAATGTGCAATCATCCTTCTAGTTACTATATTTCTACCACCATGTTTATTTTCACAGACAATGGCGCAGACCCTCTTCTCTTACTGTATTGTCTGGGCGCAGCATTGGCTCTCTCTCTAATCCTGATCATTGTCCTGACTTGCATTATTTACAAGATGAACAAGAGAGCATGTCTACTGTGCAGAGGTAAGTGACTTATTTATAGAAGTTGCTCTTCTTTGATATCACCATCAACAGATGTCTCAGTAATGAGAGGTTGCATCTTTATATTTTCTGTCTTTCTTTTCAGGACCCGGCTCTCAGACAAGAGGGCCAGCAGTCTCGACTTCGGATACAAGGGTAAGTACAATTCTTTATATTTTGTATTTAATGGTTCCATTAAATAATCACATATTGCGAATACAGTGAGGGAAAAAAGTATTTGATCCCCTGCTGATTTTGTACGTTTGCCCACTGACAAAGACATGATCAGTCTATAATTTTAATGGTAGGTTTATTTGAACAGTGAGAGACAGAATAACAACAACAAAATCAAGAAAAACGCATGTCAAAAATGTTATAAATTGATTTGCATTTTAATGAGGGAAATAAGTATTTGACCCCTCTGCAAAACCTTACTTAGCACTTGGTGGCAAAACCCTTGTTGGCAATCACAGAGGTCAGACGTTTCTTGTAGTTGGCCACCAGGTTTGCACACATCTCAGGAGGGATTTTGTCCCACTACTCTTTGCAGATCTTCTCCAAGTCATTAAGGTTTCGAAGCTGACGTTTGGCAACTCGAACCTTCAGCTCCCTCCACAGATTTTCTATGGGATTAAGGTCTGGAGGCTGGCTAGGCCACTCCAGGACCTTAATGTGCTTCTTCTTGAGCCACTCCTTTGTTGCCTTGACCGTGTGTTTTGGGTCATTGTCATGCTGGAATACCCATCCACGACCCATTTTCAATGCCCTGGCTAAGGGAAGGAGGTTCACCCAAGATTTGACGGTACATGGCCCCGTCCATCGTCCCTTTGATGCGGTGAAGTTGTCCTGTCCCCTTAGCAGAAAAACACCCCCAAAGCATAATGTTTCCACCTCCATGTTTGACGGTTGGGATGGTGTTCTTGGGGTCATAGGCAGCATTCTTCCTCCTCCAAACACGGCGAGTTGAGTTGATGCCAAAGAGCTCAATTTTGGTCTCATCTGACCACAACACTTTCACCCAGTTCTCCTCTGAATCATTCAGATGTTCATTGGCAAACTTCAGACGGGCCTGTATATGTGCTTTCTTGAGCAGGGGGACCTTGCGGGTGCTGCAGGATTTCAGTCCTTCACGGTGTAGTGTGTTACCAATTGTTTTCTTGGTGACTATGGTCCCAGCTGCCTTGAGATCATTGACAAGATCCTCTGGTGTAGTTCTGGGCTGATTCCTCACCGTTCTCATTATCATTGCAACTCCACGAGGTGAGATCTTGCATGGAGCCCCAGGCCAAGGGAGATTGACAGTTATTTTGTGTTTCTTCCATTTGGGAATAATCACACCAACTGTTGTCACCTTCTCACCAAGCTGCTTGGCGATGGTCTTGTAGCCCATTCCAACCTTGTGTAGGTCTACAATCTTGTCCCTGACATCCTTGGAGAGCTCTTTGGTCTTGGCCATGGTGGAGAGTTTGGAATCTGATTGATTGATTGCTTCTGTGGACAGGTGTCTTTTATACAGGTAACAAACTGAGATTAGGAGCATTCCCTTTAAGAGTGTGCTCCTAATCTCAGCTCGTTACCTGTATAAAAGACACCTGGGAGCCAGAAATCTTTCTGATTGAGAGGGGGTGAAATACTTATTTCCCTCATTAAAATGCAAATCAATTTATAACATTTTTGTCATGCGTTTTTCTGGATTTTTTTGTTGTTATTCTGTCTCTCACTGTTCAAATAAACCTACCATTAAAATGATAGACTGAACATTTCTTTGTCAGTGGGCAAACGTACAAAATCAACAGGGGATCAAATACTTTTTTCCCTCACTGTATTTCCCTCCATTTTATAATTGTTCTTCACAGGGCCAAGATGCAGACAGTCTCCATTACGTAGCTCTGAATCTGAGCAACAAAAAGAACAGGTCTAGAAAACAGAGAAGCAACATGGAGGAACAGACGGTGTACTCTGGGATCAGACAGTAAAACAATACAACAGACGTCCATTAAACTTCAGTAGGAGGAAACATGGACGAAGAGACAATGGTCATGTACTCTGGAATTTGACAGTAGAACTGGATATATGAAACAATTTCCCCTTCATTCTAGAAAGCTCTTTAACTAGCTCTAGCTTAACTTGCTCTATATGAACGCTGCAGTAAAATGTGATGAAAACAGTGGTCAATGCTTTTTCAAATGTAATATAAAGTATACAGATTTTCATGCATTGCTTCTCTGTCAAACTCATTTTACATTTGATTTGCATTTGTAGTCCCGTGTAGCTCAGTTGGTAGAGCATGGCGCTCGCAACGCCAGGGTTGTGGGTTCAATTCCCACGGGGGACCAGTATGGAGAAAAAAAAATTACGCACTCACTAACTCTTAGTCGCTCTGGATAAGAGCTACTACTAAAATGCGAAGAAAAATAAAGCATTTTCAATTGTAAACCAAATTAATTAGAATAGGTTGAACTCAACGCATTCTGTTCACACACCTCTGTGGTCATAGTGGAGGGTGTTACAGTGTCTTTCCACTATTGGAAACTAACCTTTCATAGCCTTTTAACAATGGAAGACTGACCTGCAGCAACACACTGCACTATACTTTCCTTTTCAGGGACACTGTACTATTTACACCCCTTAGTGCAACAATGGTCTCTAAACACATTGCATACAATGTAAAGGTCAACGTCTTCTTATTTATGTTAAGTCAGGTAGTCCCTTGCATCATTTTACAGTAAATAAAGTAGGCCTCTTTCAACATAATTACTCATAGTGAAAGTGGCACAACAGCCACCACCACAGAAGGAGGACAGGCCATACTCAGGCATCATGCAGTTGTAGTGGAGGAGGTTTCTTCGTTTTCTCTTTAAGACATAGGCCTACTGATTGCATGACACACATCCCCTCACATACACAGCAACATATTTACATGTATACTGATGTCTGTTATGAACAAAACACGAGGCTGTAGCTATCTACACTTTGATAAGGCCTGTTGGCCTTCTGCACAGGACTCTCTCTCTCTCTCTCTCTCTCTCTCTCTCTCTCTCTCTCTCTCTCTCTCTCTCTCTCTCTCTCTCTCTCTCTCTCTCTCTCTGTGGTTTCAGCAGGATGTCTCAGTTGTGTCAGTCAGTTGTATGACATACGCTTTTGCTCTTCATGATGCCCTTTTTATCAACAATAGAACAGTATTTATATGAGGCAGTTAGTTATATATACATAGTCTACTGATATCTGTGAAAAACCACAACAAACTATTTATTAGGTCATTTGACCTAGAGATCTGAAGTACGTAGTTAAACACAAACCATGGTTTGAAGTGGGATGTAAAGTGTCATCATCATCTGGGCCAAGAAGAAATAGCCTCCTTCTAATTATATAATGGGAGGGCTTTTATTCGTCCATACATTAGAGAATAAATAGTATATGAGATATTGCTGGTTAAGCAACAAAGTTTCCTGTTTCTCTGTGTTATGAAGTGAATGTGTGGTAGTCATAGAGGCCCTAGAGGATGACAGGGTCAAGACATGTGGCCAACCAGGTCCCAACTACTGTATGACTCCCTTGGACCACAATGGCAAGACAAACATTAAGTAAAGGGATCCATTGACTCTTGCTGTTGTGTCTCTTGCTTTGGGTGGACAAGCCCTCTGTTGTCCTGCTTCAGTACATAGTATTGTAGACAGCATGAGCTGTAGTTAGGCCTAATAAAGGATATATCCACAGTAGTCACATTGTTTAAAAAATACATCTGAACATCCACATATTCAAACTTGCTATGTGATAAAGTTGTGCAACACAGAATCAAGCTGTACAACAACATGAAAGGACAGTGTGTGTTCCATTCATGGCCTACTGGGCGGCCTATCGAGTGTTCAGCCAATCAAATCTGACCATCAAAATCAGACGGTACCTGAGATCAACCAATGAACACAAACGCAAGTTTCCGTTATTTTCTGTGGAAAGACTGCATTTTACACAGGTCAATCTCCTCCCGTGAAGGAGCAGGCAAGACGAATAAGCTCCTCACCTTTTTTTTAAATCTGGAAAGCATGGAAGTAACATCTAGCTCAATTGACTAATGTTATACATGTTTACTATACATTTAAAGTGCTTACTATAAGCGTTTGGTAAATGTTTTAAATGTAGTAAATATAGTTGTTTTTTCAGGTGCATTTCCAACACCAGTTATTGTTCAGCCCACCTCTTCCCAGAAAGCAGAGCTTGGAGGCAATGTGACTATTGAATGCCACATGACCAGTGAGACCATAAACTACATGGCATGATGCTTCAGTACATCGCTAAATCTTCTAAGTCCCTGAGTGATGTGCTATTCTACAATGAATTTGATGTTGGCTGATTCACTGTGATGGCTGGCAAAAACACATTTCACCTCAACGTTTCTGCCACAAAGCAAGAGGACATTGGGACCTACTATTGTGGGAAGATTTTCTTGAATCACATGCTGTTTGCTCATGGAACCATGTTAATGCTGACAGGTGAAAATATTACAAATACTGTATTTTTATTATACGGTACCTATTTATATTTTTTATTAGTAATTTTCCATAACCATGCTTTTTTGTGCTCTACCATTCTTAGGCACAACGTCAAAATGCAATGCACACTGAGACCTGTGCAGGAGAACACAGTGTCTATTGGTTCAGACATGGCTCAGGAGAATCCCATCCAGGAATCATTTACAACAATGGAGACAGGAGTGATCAGTGTGAGAAGAGCCCTGAGGCTGGGTCTCCTACACAGAGCTGTGTCTACAACCTCCCCAAGAGGAACCTCAGCATCTCTGATGCTGGGACTTACTACTGTGCTGTGGCCTCATGTGGGGAGATACTGTTCGGGAATAGGACTAGACTGGAGATCAAGGGTAGGTGATACATCTAACATATCTGTTTATATCTATTGTATAATCTACTGTGTCAAACTGCTCACAATACTAGTTATTTAGATCACATAAGAAAACATGCATTCATTGCAAATATTACGGCATTAGATTTGACCTAGAGACTGAATTGAGTGAGTCTGTGTTTCATCCCCATAGCTCCACGGTGACGATGATGTCCTAAACTATACTGCCCTGAAGTTCACTGACAAGAAGAGTATGAAGCCCAGGAGACAGAGGAGAGAACAGAGAGAACAGAGAGAGGAAGAAACCATCTACTATGGAGTGAGTAATCAAGAAAGGATGTGACATGTGAGGGTCATCCAATCAGCATCATTCTAGGTTAAGCCCCACCCCTCCTCTGAACTCCACTTTGATCTTGACTGTTCCAGTGTGAACTGGCTATTATATACATTTCTAATTTGCTGTAGGATGTCATTGCAGGGGCCTAGCTTCACCTAATACAAATGTAAAATAAAGCTGATACTAGGATGATCTCAGAAGTCTCACATCCTCAGCAATACAGGCTGAGGTTGACTGACTGCATACATTTGTTTTTGTAGAAGTGTACAACAAAATGTATATAATGATTTTGCAAATGTCTGAGCTCTTACTTTTCATGATAATGGTTGTAACATGGAAGTCTGTAACCTGCCTTTATGCTTGTGTGATAGTTCAATAAACATATTTTTACTTCCTAGTTAAATGACTTGCCCAATTCTTACCACTTATTTGCACCAGGTGTCAAAGGATCACATCTTTATTTTGTCAAAAAGATGCCAACCTCACCAGAATTCATTTCCTCCTGAAAGCTTGAACTGCTTCTACAGACATGAAGAGAGAAATACAATGTAAACCCCCTGTGTATGTCAAAGAGGACATATGTACCACTAGTCTCAGCCACCGACCCAAATGATGAAAAAATACAAACCAGTAACTCTGACTGTACACCATTGAAGGGCTGCTCTAACTATGGTATGCCACAGGACTCATGTTAGATTGTAGTTTTTATCACATGTTTTATGCCTGTTCAGAGAGCCAATAATATCACTCAGTTCAGAGTTTCCTCCTCCTTCATAATGATTACCCGATGAGTGTCATCATATAAAAGGTGCCCCGTTGTCAGACCCACACACTATACAGTGCAGAAAGGACATTAAAATGATGATTATGTATTGGACAATATTTTTGTTTTACACCAATTTGGGTAAGTAAGAAATATAAATGTGGATCCTTTTGAATGACCATGTAGTCTGAATAATGATAATAATGTATAATTCTGTACTATACCTTTGTCTTTGATTTATTCAGTTTGTTTGCTTCACAGGTTGTGCACTTAACAACGATGTAATCCAACCAGACCCTGTGATGGTTACACACCTGGGACAAAGTGTATCTCTCACTTGCTTTTGTCAATCTAATTTAATGGTCAGAGTCTCTTGGTTCAAACAAATTGTTGGACAGAAGCCTCTTCTCATGGCATCATCATATTATCGCACTCAAAAGGCTTTTTATTACAACAATTTTACCAAGGACTTTAATGAGACTAAACGTTTGAGTGTGAAGAGAGGAGTTGACAGCTGTAACCTGACCATCTCCAAGACAGAGTCAGGGGACTCAGCTACATACTACTGTGGTGCTATGGAAGTGGGCGAAGTCAAATTTGGAGAAGGAACTGTTTTAATTGTCAAAGGTAACTTAAGTCGATACCTAAGTGCGTTCATATAATGCTAAATTAATTAATCTACCAGGAAAATAGAATGTACACACCTTGATCTTACTCACTCTCTTCAGATTCAGGGTCCAACAGCATGTCTGTGATCCAGCAGCCTGTGTCTGAGTCAGTCCAGCCAGGAGACTCTGTGACACTGAACTGTACAATAAACACTGAGACCTGTGCAGGAGAACACAGTGTCTATTGGTTCAGACATGGCTCAGGAGAATCCCGTCCAGGAATCATTTACACCCATGGAGACAGGAGTGATCAGTGTGAGAAGAGCCCTGAGGCTGGGTCTCCTACACAGAGCTGTGTCTACAACCTCCCCAAGAGGATCCTCAGCCTCTCTGATGCTGGGACTTACTACTGTGCTGTGGCCTCATGTGGGGAGATACTGTTTGGGAATGGGACCAAGCTGGACTGTTAGTGATATTTCTGACATTTCTAAAATGTCGTAACATTCTATGCCTGGTTGAACAAAATGTCCTGAATTTCCTCTATCACTGTCTGTATTTCTACAGATGGTTGTAAGGAGGACCATGTTCTCTTGGTGTACTGTCTGGGTGTAGCGTTGGCTCTTTGTGTCATCCTCATCATTGTCCTTGGTTGTGTTTTGTATAAGATGACCAAGAAAACCTCTCTGCTGTGCCAAGGTAGGCATTATCATTGGCCACAATATATGCTTAAACTGCTGGTACAGTATACATTACATGTTTTAGTTGTGAAACTGGGTAAATTCATTGTATGATGAAGATGTTGATGATGATGATTCCTTCATGTTTGTCTAAAAGGAACGCATCCTCAGCTAAGTGGTACGGCAGTCCCCAGTTCACATAACCAGGTATGTAGACCTTATGGTGAACTATTCTGAGTATGACTTTGATTTACTGTAAATTATTCTATCAAATTATCTGGTCATTTCCTGATGTCTTTGGAATTTGTTTTGCTATTCCTCTTAGGATCAAGAAGATGATGACACACTCACGTCGGTCCATTACACTGCTCTGAATGTCATCCACAAGAAGCCAAAGACCCAGAGACAGAGGAGTGCCATGGAGAGAGACACTGTGTATTCTGGGGTGAGGTGCCAAAACATGGACTGAAACATAGATTTACCTCCTTTAAGACTTGCATTGCTTTTTCTGTTACACACTGTGTTTTTATCATTAGAATTGTGTTACAATTGCTTGTATTCTGTCAAACTCCTTATTACATTACTGTTGTGATACTGTTGTTATAAAATAAAACATTAATTCACTGTAATTTAGTTGTATTGTTTGATTTTCACTCATATTCTTCAAGTTAAACTGAGAAGTTTGTAGGGACATTGCATCCAGATTACATGCTGTGCATAATAGCATGCATAGAGGACATTCTATTGACTAACACTTTCAGTTGTCTCAAACTCTTTTTAAGCTGTATCCTGCATCACATCTCTGTGGTGTTCTGAAGGCCCTAAATAGATTTTCCACACAGCTTAACTCCTTTCTAGCCCCCAGCAATGACCGCCAGTCCTCACCACACACTGTCTTCACACACCTCAGTGCATCAAAGCCACAAACATCCATGTTACTGAGGGCACAACTCACTCTCTTCATGAGAAAAGCCTGAACTAAAAATAGACTTCTCAGCTGAGTATATTTTGAAGAGAGCTGATATTGTTGAAAATATAATCCAAATATGACAATGTACACATTGTAACTAAGAAGTTTTCACAAGCAATACAAAATGTGAACGTGCATATGTGCAGGTTGAAGTACTGCACTTCATTTCTCTTTCAATAGGGTGCAGCAGTGTACATCAAAGAGGGCGGCAGGTAGCTTAGTGGTTAAGAGCGTTGTGCCAGTAACCGAAAGGTCGCTGGTTCTAATCCCCGATCCAACTAAGGGAAAAATCTGTCGGTGTGCCCTTGAGCAAGGCACTTAACCCTAATGGAGGAGCCACACAATCACTCAAAATAAAATGGGTAGCAGAGTGATCTCTATATGACAAAGACAATGACTTGTGTTTGTGTGTACTTTTGTATTGAGTTCCAGGGAGTAGTTGAATAAGTATTGGAGAGAACCTATTTATTCAAATCATCTCTCCTCTGTAATGTGTTGTCCTCTTCTAGTTGTGTTGATAGCATGCCATTCAAACCCACCCCCAAACAACAAGTTCACAGGTTCTCTGCAGTCTTCTGTAAGCCCAAGACGAGGCCGTGTCTACGCTTTGGTCAGGTGGGCTTGCTGGCTTTGTGCACACAGCAACCTTCTACCTGCTCTCTGTGTCTCTGTGTCTCTATTTGGTTTTCAGCAGGATGTCTATGTGGTGTCACTATTGTTCTCACCATCTTTACTTGTTGTTCATGTTGCCCCTGACAACTTTCAGCCAAAGCAAAAAAGTTACTTATAAAACTGACTCTAATATATATTTGTTACCTGTTTCAGGAAGCTAGGCGTATGTCGCACGTCACTACTTCACAGGAGAGGCATTTAAACGTTTATTTGTATTTTTATAAAAATGTGTTTTTTGGCAGAAATGCCTTCTGGAACATGTGAACTTTCATGTGCCTTAATAACAAACGTGTATGCCATTTGTAAATAGGAATAAAGGAAAAATATTTACATCATAGTTGGTTTAGCCACAGAAAAAGCTAGCTAACATTGAACCTAGTTGGTTAGCTTTAGCTACCTGCAGATTCATACTTTAGCATTTCATGCATGGTGGCTAGGTGGCTAGCTATGACAAACCATGGTTTGAAGTGGGATGTAAAGTGTCATCATGTTCTAATTATATAATTGGAGGGCTTTTATTCGTCCATTCATTAGAGAATAAATAGTATATGAGATATTGCTGGTTAAGCAACAACGTTTCCTGTTTCTCTGTGTTATGAAGTGAATGTGTGGTAGTCATAGAGGCCCTAGAGGATAACAGGGTCATAACATGTGGCCAACCAGGTCCCAACTACTGTATGACTCCCTTGGACCATAATGGCAAGACAAACATTAAGTAAAGGGATCCATTTACACTTGCTGTTGTGCCTCTTACTTTGGGTGGACAAGCCCTCTGTTGGCCTGCTTCAGTACATAGTATTGTAGACAGCATAAGCTGTAGTTAGACCTAATAAAGGATAAATCCATAGTAGTCACATTGTTAAAAATAAATAAACTGAACATCCACATATTCAAACTTGCTATGTGATAAAGTTGTGCAACACGGAATCAAGCTGTACAACAACATGAAAGGACAGTGTTTGTTCAATTCATGGCCTACTGGGCGGCCTATCGAGTGTTCAGCCAATCAAATCTTACCATCAAACTCAGACGGTACCTGAGATCAACCAATGAACGCAAACTTAAGTTTCCATTCATTTCTGTAGAGAGACTGCATTTTTCCATTCATTTCTGTAGAGAGACTGCATTTTACACAGGTCAATCTCATCCCGTGAAGGAGCAAGCAAGACGAATAAGCCCCTTTCTTTTGATCTGGAAAGCATGGAAGTAACATCTAGCTCAATTGACTAATGTTAAACATGTTTGCTATATATTTAAAGTGCTTACTATAGGCATTTGGTAAATGTTTTAAATGTAGTTGTTTTTTTCAGGTGCATCTCAAACACCAGTTATTGTTCAGCCAACTTCTTCCCAGAAAGCAGAGCTTGGAGGCAATGTGACTATTGAATGCCACATGACCAGTGAGAACACAAACTACATGGTAAGGTACAAACTCACCACCGGCATGGTGCTTCAGTACATCGCTAAATCTTCTAAGTACCTGAGTGATGTGCTATTCTACAATGAATTTGATGATGGCTGATTCACTGTGATGGCAGGCAAAAACACATTGCCTCAATATTTCTGCGACAAAGTAAGAGGACATTGGGACCTACTATTGTGGGAAGATGTTCTTGAATCACATGCTGTTTGCTCATGGAACCATGTTAATGCTGACAGGTGAAAATATTACAAATACTGTTTTTTTATTATATAGTACTTACTTATATTCTTTATTACACATTTCCATAACCATGCTTTTTTGTGATCTACCTTTCTTAGGCACAACGTGAAAACGCAAAACACACTGTGACCTGTGCAGGAGTAGTCAGTGTCTATTGGTTCAGACATGGCTCAGGAGAATCCCGTCCTATCCAGGAATCATGTACACCCATGGAGACAGGAGTGATCAGTGTGAGAACAGCCCTGAGGCTGGGTCTCCTACACAGAGCTGTGTCTACAACCTACCCAAGAGGAACCTCAGCCTCTCTGATGCTGGTACTTACTACTGTGCTGTGGCCTCAGTCAGTTTGTTCATTCTTCGTTGTTGAAGTCCATGACAATTAGAAACACAGCTCCACTGATGTACTGCATGCCATGTTGACTAACACAATATCTTATAACTTACAAGATTATAGGTTTGATCAATTATTGAACTGTAATCATTAGTTTACAGAATGTAGAGTAGAAGGTGTATCCATGCTACAGCCAAGAGCCCTACCCAGCCAGTTACACCCCTGACCCCTACACGCTTAGAAAAAAGGGTTCCAAAAGGGTTATTTGGCTGTCCTGATAGGATAGCCCTTTTTAGTTCCAGGTAGAACCCTTTTCAAACTCGGCTAAGTGAATCGAACGAGCGTGCTCTCACGCTTTCTTAAAATACCTTTGCTTGAAAAACTAGACAAAAGTGGCAAAAGCACTTTTTGTCTGTTTTGAGACGCCGTAGCTAGTATACACTTTGGCTACTGACTTCGGTTTGCCTCAATAATTTTTTGGTGTTCACGAACAACCGAAAAACCCTTGTCGAAGAACAAAATGAACAAAAACATCACGAAATGTCGACATAATATATGCACAAACTATTCTGAACTGTTTCGGCTGGAAAGCATTTGGCCGCCTTTACACTTCAGAATGTTTCTGTGAATGATAGGGAAATACACTTGACTTGTTTCATCCTGTAAGTGATTCCTCCATATACACTCGTAATGCTCCACCCCTATTCTCGCTGGCACAAATCAATACATGCTCTATGCACTACAGACCTCCTAGAGGTCATTTGGAGTATTGTAACTGTGGAATGACCTGGTAAAAATAGTATTTTTCTCTACTTTAGGTGCACTTGGTTTAACTTGACCAGTGCAATTGAGGCAAAATAATTAAAGTACACCTAAGTGTGAAAATAATAATAGCCTACTTTTTTGAGCTAGGTCTGTCCAGAGAGGTGAGAAAACCACAAACCTTCATCAGTCCAGTCAGTAGTCTGTGTGACTCTGTAGTGTACAAGAATATGCTACATAATCATAGGTGTCAACGAAAACGATGGGTGTTTCTCTAAATGCATACTACCATGCTCCGAGCACGCAAATTGGAGCACGGGAGTGTCGGAGTATCAAAATCAAAGTATGCTAAATGGAGCACGGAGGGCACTTCTTGAATGCGTACTCCGCTTGTACATATTCTGAAGCATGCATCAATGCAAGCTTCATCAGAAAGTATGGAAATAAATATTACGCAACCACATAAAAATAAATCAACATTTCTTGAAATCAATTGCGTCCATTATTTGAGCTGAAGCGAGAGAAAATACAATCCGACTTCGAAATGAAATGTTGCCTATTCACATCTCATATGTTGCCACATAATTTTTATGTGGTTATGCCTTATCTTGATACGTTTATAAATACATGCTGTGTTCATTTTGGCATGTTTACCTGCCTACGTACTGTACATCGCAAGCCCATGATAAGTCAATAGGGCTAACTGGTATAAAGAAGATAGCCCTTTTTGGTAAAAGACCAAGTCCATATTATGGTAAGAACAGCTCAAATAAGCAAAGAGAAACGACAGTCCCATCATTATTTTAAGACATGAAGGTCAGTCAATACGGAAAATGTCAAGAACTTTGAAAGTTTCTTCAAATGCAGTCGCAAAAACCATCAAGCGCTATGATGAAACTGGCTCTCATGAGGACCGCCACAGGAATGGAAGACCAGAGTTACCTTTGCTGCAGAGGATAATTAAGTTCATTAGAGTTACCAGCCTCAGAAATTGCAGCACAAATAAATGTTTCACAGAATTCAAGTCACAGACACATCTCAACATCAATTATTCAGAGGGGACTTTATGAATCAGGCCTTCATGGTCGAATTACTGCAAAGAAATCACTTCTAAAGGACACCAATAATAAGAAGAGACCTGCTTGGGCCAAGAAACGTGAGCAATGGACATTAGACCGGTGGAAATGTGTCCTTTGGTCTGGAGTCCAAATTTGAGATTTTTGGTTTCGACCACCGTGTCTTTTTGAGACGCGGTGTTGGTGAACGGATGATCTCCACATGTGTAGTTCCCACCATAAAGCATGGAGGAGGAGGTGTTATGGTGTGGGCGTGCTTTGCTGGTGACACTGTCAGTCATTTATTCAGTAATCAAGGCACGCTTAACCAGCACGTCTACCACAACATTATGCAGCGATACGCCATCCGGTTTGGGCTTAGTGGGACTATCTTTTGTTTTTCAACTGGACAATGACCCAACACACATCCAGGCTGTGTAAGGGCTATTTGACCAAGAAGGATAGTGATGGAGTGCTGCATCAGATGACCTGGCCTCCACAATCCCCCGACCTCAACCCAATTGAGATGGTTTGGGATGAGTCGGACGGCAGAGTGAAGGAAAAGCAGCCAACATGTGCTCAGCATATGTGGGAAGTCCTTCAAGACTGTTAATAATAATAATTGCAGGTGAAGTTGGTTGAGAGAATTCCAAGAGTGTGCCAAGCTGTCATCAAGGAAAAGGGTGGCTAATTGAAGAATCTCAAATCTAAAATATATTTTGATTTGTTTAACACATTTTTGGTTACTACATGATTCCATATGTGTTATTTCATAGTTTTGATGTCTTCACTATTATTCTACAATGTAGAAAATAGTAAAAATGAAGAAAAACCCTTGAATGAGTAGGTGTGTACAAAATTTTGACTGGTACTGTAGGTAGAGTTATTAAAGATAGCCATGAAGAACTATTAGCTAGTTACCCACAAAGAATTGACATATATTTTGCATAACATTAGTTTAAGGTCATTTTTGCCTGTTAATCTATCTGGTTAGCTACATTACTATGATTCACATATAGCTAGCTGATAGTTATGAAGTAAAACAGTTGTTTTGTGTTTATCTAGTTTTGTCTCTATTGCCATTGTCCTGGCTTGAAGACGGTTCAGTGAATGGGTAAGTCGCAAGTCCATAGTATGTCAATTGGGCTAACTGGATAGCTAGCTAACCACAAAGAATTGCTAGCTACCCACGAAAAATGTACATCTACCTTGCATAACATTAGATTTAGGTCATTTTTGCCTGTTTAACTATCTTGCTAGATAGATTTTTATTATTCACATATGTAGCTGGCAATTATGAAGTAAAACGTTTTCTTTGTGCATATCTAGTTTTGTCTATTATTACCATTGTCATGGCTGGAAGAAGGTTCAGAGAATGGGGAGGTGCAGCGTGAGGTAATACAGTAGGGGGAGTGTGAATACTTCTCAAATGTAATATTTTATGCATTCTCCACACTCTCGTGCTCACAAGAATATACTCAAGAGAACGTCGTCAGAGAATGGACTCGGAGCATGAGAGTGTGGAGCATGGTAGAACGTATATTGAGAAACACCCTATGCCTACCAGTTGAACCGATCACCGTTTACCCCATTGTTGAAGTGTTGTTCAAATGGGTAGACTTTTTCCACACACGATAATCTCTTCAAAGATGATGTCACTGTGTATGATATTTCTATTTTTCAAACAAATGGGTGAGTTAAACCTTTATAATTATGTGCTTCCTAAAAAATACAAGAGGTATGTTAGTAGTATTCACAGACAATTTGAGGCATCTACATCCAACACTGGAATGGTTGTATTTTGTATAATGGCTAATATATTTGAATATGTAATGTTTTTTTTGTGACAGTCCCAGCCAGCCCTTTGTCTATAGTGTCAGCCAATGTTGGAGGCACAGTAACTTTGCATTGTGTCAACTTAAACTGCCTGTGATTGGTATAAATGTTTTTTTAATCTATATCTCTTATCCATTTTCTATTTTCTTATTTTACAGTTTGTGCATTGACTATGGACAACAAGACCTGGTGATAGTAACTCATCTGGGAGGTAGTGTGACTCTCAATTGCTTTTGTCCATCTAGTTTGATGACCTATGTTGCTTGGTTCAAGCAGACTGTTGGACAGAAGCCTCTACTCATGGCATCATCATTTCACACCAATCAAGATAGTTGTTATACAACAACTTTATGAAGGACTTTAATGAGACTAAACGTTTGAGTGTGAAGAGAGGAGTTGACAGCTCTAACCTGACCATCTCCAAGACAGAGTCAGGGGACTCAGCTACATACTATTGTGGTGTGCTTTGTTCGTGAACAACATTGAATTTGAAGAAGGAACTCTTTTAGTTGTCAAAGGTAACTTAAATTGCGTCTTTCATTTTGGCACTTGAGAGTGTTCATAAAATGATACATTAATTAAAATAGAATGTCCTCCATGATCTTACTCATTCTCTTGTCAGTGTTTATTGGGTCAGACATGGCTCAGGAGAATCACATCCAGGAATCAATTGCACCCATCAGTGTGATCAGTGAGAGAAGAGCCCTGAGGCTGGGTCTCCTACACAGAGCTGTGTCTACAACCTCCCCAAGAGGAACCTCAGCCTCTCTGATGCTGGGACTTACTACTGTGCTGTGGCATCATGTGGGGAGATACTGTTCGGGAACGGTACCAAGCTGGACATCAAGGGTAGGTGATACATCTTACATTTTTGTTTATATCTATTGGATACTTTACTGTGTAAAACTGTACACAGTATTAGTTATTTAGATCACATTAGAAAATGTGCAATCATCCATATAGTTAATATACTTCTATCCCCATATTTATTTTCACAGACAATGGCGCAGACCCTCTTCTCTTGGTGTACTGCATTGGAGTAGCATTATCTCTCTCTCTAATCCTGTTTCTTGTCCTGACTTGCATCATTTACAAGATGAACAAGAGTGCATGTATGCAGTGCAGAGGTAAGTGACTTATTCTTAGAAGTTGCTCTTCTTTGATATCACCATCTACAGATGTATCAGTAGTGAGGGGTAAGTAGAGGATCCGGCTCTCAAACAAGATGTCAAGCCTGTCTTGTCTTTGGATGCAGGGGTAAGTAGAATTCCTTATATTTTATATTACATAAAAAATATGTGAAAATGGTTCCATTGAATAATAACAAGTAAGTAATTTTCCCCTCCATTTTCTAATTGTTCTTCACAGGCCCATGATGCAGACAGTCTCCATTATGTAGCTCTGAATCTGAGCAACAAGAAGAACAGGTCTAGAAGACAGAGAAGCAACATGGAGGAAGAGACGGTGCACTCTGGGATCAGACAGTAGAACAATAAAACAGATGTCAATTAAAATGCATGAGCTCTTAGTTAACTGTATTAGCTTTGTTATTGTAACTGTAGCTACTAATAAATGAAATGCATTGCTTCTCTGCCATGTCATATTGATTTGCTTGTGATAAGATGAATGAAGTGTTTAACAATAATCAAGACAAAGGAAGTTGAATGTATTTACTTGGGCCATACTCTTTAAGTTGTGTCGTTGAATGTGTTTTCTCTTCTCATGCCACTAACACCCCCTATCACACAAAGCAACCGATTTACAGTTACTCTGTGGTCTGTGATGAACACAAGATGAGGATGTCTCTACGCTTTGTTAGGGCCTGCTGTCCTCAGGCATTCAGAACCCTTGTCTCTCGCTCTGCTGTTTTCACTCTCTCTCTCCCTCTCTATCTCTTTTTTTATCTCTCTTTTTCTCTATTTCTGTGGTTTTCAGCCAGATGTCTCAGAACTCTTAGTGCTGTATGCTATACTGCTTCCTATTCAAATTGACAATTTTTGCAACAATAAACAAACTCTTTTGTTGAGGCAGCTTATCTATACCAGGTCAACTGAAATCTGTGAAAAAACACAATGATCTATGTATTAGGTAATTTGACGTAGAGATTAGTACAGTATTCTCAATGAAACAGAAACCCTGTATCATGGGAGGGCATTCTATCCATCTATTCTACTGAGTGTAAATACTGAATGAGAGATCACTAAAAGAAGACTACTGTATTGTGTTTGCTGTGTTTGTTATGTGTTTTTAATAGATGTTTTTGGTGAGGTGAAGTGACTGTTTGGTGATAGAAGACCTAGTGGATAACAATGTCATTGCATGCATGGTCCAAAAAGTTCACAAATTTGAGTCTTTTAGACAACAGCAGCTGCAGTGATAAAGAATAAGGGAAACCGTACGTCAAAAAGCTGTGCTCTAAACTATAAGAGTCTACCTGTAGGACAATTCTGGGACTTTGGGACTCGTGCCTGAATGAGGCGTCAACAAAAATGATTTGGTCTAGTTCGACCAATCACTTATAACTCCATTGTTGAAGGGTGGACTCTTTCCACTCAAGACCCTAGTTGTGAAGAGCTGACAACTTTAAAGATGATCACACTGTGTCTGATATTTCCACTTCTTGTAGAGATGGGTAAGTCAATATTTTACTTTTCTCTGCTTATGTGATGTCCATACTTGATTTGGAGACACAAGATATCCAATTATTGTTCTACAGACACTTTGACAATCCAAAATTGTATTTGAGGTATGTAACAGCTAATATATTTTCATTTTAGTTCATGGGGTATCTTGGACTGAATCATCATCCATACATCAGGAGAGTGTTCTCATGTCAGCCAAAATTGGAGACACTGTGATTTTGCATTGCTTCCATGAAGGCGACGTGGGAATAATGTTCTCCTGGTACAAGCAAACCTTTCGAAATATTCCTCAGCTCATCTCAACCATCTATAAGTATCAGAGGAATGCAACATTTTACCATGAGTTTAAGGATAACCCTCACTTCTCAGTGGAAGGTGGACAAGGAAAGAATCACCTAAGGATCTCAGACACGCAACTCTCTGATTCAGGCAAATATTATTGTGGAAGTGCTAATGGAATCAAGTTGGAGTTTGGACAAGGAGTCAATCTTATCATAAAAGGTAAAGGGAACGTTTTTACTATGATTAATTGTTTGTAAATATGAATTCACAGATATACAGTGTAAATATGAAATATTATCTTAATCAGATGTAATCTTGAATTAATACATTTTGATTTACAACACTTGCTACAGTGATATTCTAAAGAGATTACATGTATTTAATGGCCTTCTTGTCAGGTTCAGGGTCCAGAAATATGTCTGTTCTCCAGCAGTCTGTGTCTGAGTCAGTCCAGCCAGGAGACTCTGTGACTCTGAACTGTACAATACACACTGAGACCTGTGCAGGAGAACATAGTGTCTATTGGTTCAGACATAGCTCAGGAGATTCCCGTCCAGGAATCATTTACACCTATGGAGACAGGAGTGATCCGTGTCAGAAGAGCCCTGAGGCTGGGTCTCCTACACAGAGCTGTGTCTACAACCTCCCCAAGAGGAACCTCAGCCTCTCTGATGCTGGGACTTACTACTGTGCTGTGGCCTCATGTGGGGAGATACTGTTCGGGAACGGTACCAAGCTGGACATTGAGGGTAGGTTAAATAGCTGTCATTGTTCTTTATATCTACTCTATAGTCTACTGTGTAGAACATACATTTACTTGCTATTCTGAGTTTCTTCTATTGCTGTTTGAATTTCAACAGGCGAGAGTGCAGACCCTCTTCTCTTGGTGTACTGCCTGGCCGTAGCATTGGCTCTAGCGTTCATCTTGATCATTGTTCTTGCTTGCATAATTTACAAGATGAAGAAGACAACATGTCTGCAGTGCAGTGGTAAGTGATTAAAAGTTGCTATTCTTTGATGTCACCATCTCTAGATGTAGCAAAAGTGGAAGACATGGCAGTATCTCTAGTGTTTTGTGTCTTTGTTCTCAGAACTGGTGTCTCAGACAAGAGGTCCTACAGTTTCCCTGTCAGATGCAGGGGTATGCAGAAATCCTTATGTGTTGCATGTCTTATACAAATACAACATTATCAGACTTGGCTTGCATTACCAAATTGTGCAAAAAGTAATACATTTCATGTCAACAAAACTATTTTGTTATTCACAGAGCCAAGATGCAGACAGTCTCCATTACGTAGCTCTGACTCTGAGCAACAAGAAGAACAGGTCTAGTAGACAGAGAAGCAACATGGAGGAAGATACAGTGGTCATGTACTCTGGAATTAGACAGTAGAACTGGTTGAATGAAACAATTTCCCCTTCATACTAGATAGCTCTGTTTAACTAGCTCTTGCTTCATTTGTTCTTTTTTTATTGGATATGCATTTTTTTTTAATGAAAACAGTGGTCAAAGGTTATTTTACAAATGTAATACAAAGTAGAAATAATTTCATGCATTGCTTCTCTGTCAGACTAATTTTACATTTGGTTTGCATATGTCAAGAAAAATAAACAATTTCCAACTGTTAAACCAAATTAATTTGAATAAGTTCAACTCAATGAATTCTGTTCACACACCTCTGTGGTCATAGTGGAGGGTGTTACAGTGTCTTTCAACTATTGGAAACAAACCTTTCATAGACCTTTAACACATGAAGACTGACCTGCAGCAACACACTGCAATCTACTTTCCCTCTCAGGGCCAAAGTACTGTTCACACCTGTTAGTGCAACATTGGTCTCTACACACGGTGCTTACAATGTAAAGGTCAATGTCTTCTCATTTATGTTAAGTCAGTTAGTCCCTTGCATCATTTTACAGTAAATAAAGGAGGCCTCTTTCAACATAATTACTCATAGTGAAAGTGGCACAACAGCCACCACCACAGAAGGAGGACAGGCCATACTCAGGCATCATGCAGTTGTAGTGGAGGAGGTTTCTTCTTTGTTTTCTCTTTAAGACATAGGCCTACTGATTGCATGACACACACCCCCTCACATACACAGCAACGTATTTAAATGTACTCTGATGTCTGTTATGAACAAAACATGAGGCTGTACTTATCTACACTTTGTTATGGCCTATTGGCCTTCTACACAGGACCCTCTCAATCTCTCTCTCTCTCTCTCTCTCTCTCTCTCTCTCTCTCTCTCTCTCTCTCTCTCTCTCTCTCTCTCTCTCTCTCTCTCTCTCTCTCTCTGTCTCTCTCTCTGTCTCTCTCTCTCTGTGTGGTTTCAGCAGGATGTCTCAGTGGTATCAGTTAGTTGTGTGACATACTCTTTTGCTCTTCATGTTGCCCTTTTTATCAACAATATAACACTATTTTTATGAGGCAGATAGTTATATGTATACAGTCTACTGAAATCTGTGAAAAAACACAGTTAACTATTTATTAGGTCATTTGACCTAGAGATCTAAAGTCCTCAGTGAAATACAAAGGATCATTATCATCATCTGGGCCAAGAAGAAAGAGCCTTCTTCTATTTATATAATGGGAGGGCTTTTATTTGTCCATACATTAGAGAATAAATAGTATATGAGATATTGCTGGTTAAGCAACAACGTTTCCCGTTTCTCTGTGTTATGAAGTGAATGTGTGGTAGTCATAGAGGCCCTAGAGGATGACAGGGTCAAGACATGTGGCCAACCAGGTCCCAACTACTGTATGACGCCCTTGGACCATAATGGCAAGACAAACATTAAGTAAAGGGATCCATTTACACTTGCTGTTGTGTCTCTTGCTTTGGGTGGACAAACCCTCTGTTGGCCTGCTGCAGTACATAGTATTGTAGACAGCATGAGCTGTAGTTAGGCCTAATAAAGGATATATCCACAGTAGTCACATTGTTTAAAAAATACATCTGAACATCCACATATTCAAACTTGCTATGTGATAAAGTTGTGCAACACGGAATCAAGCTGTACAACAACATGAAAGGACAGTGTGTGTTCCATTCATGGCCTACTGGGCGGCCTATCGAGTGTTCAGCCAATCAAATCTGACCATCAAAATCAGACGTTACCTGAGATCAACCAACGAATGCAAACGCAAGTTTCCTTTCTATAGAGACTGCATTTTACAGGTCAATCTTGTTCCGTGAAGGAGCAAAAAATTTGAATAAGCTAGCTCAACTGAGTAATGTTATACATGTTTACTATAAATGTAAAGTGCTTACTATAGGCGTTTGGTAAATGTTTTAAATGTAGTAAATATAGTGTTATTGTTCAGCCTACTTCTTCCCAGAAAGCACAGCTTGGAAGCAATGTGACTATTGAATGCCACATGACCAGTGAGACCATAAACTACATGGCATGATGCTTCAGTACATTGGTAAATCTTCTAAGTCCCTGAGTGATGTTGTCACGCCCTGGCTCTGGGGACTCGTATATGTTGAGCCAGGGTGTGGATTGTCTATGTTGTATTTTCTATGTTTTGTTCTAGTTCGTGTAGATCTATGTTGGCCAGGGTGGTTCCCAATCAGAGGCAGCTGATTCTCGTTGTCTCTGATTGGGAACAATACTTAGGCAGCCTGTTTTGGCACAGTTAATTGTGGGATCTTGTTCCGTTTAGGTTTGTGTTGTATGACCGAGGACTTCACGTTTCGTTTTGTTGTTTTGTTGTATTGTGCAAAGTACGCATTAAAAGATGTACGCATATCACGCTGCGCCTTGGTCCACTTATTACGACGATCGTGACAGAAGATCCCACCTCGACTGGATCAAGCAGCGTGACGAGGAGAGAGGATGGACGTGGGGGGAGAAGAGTGAGAGTCTGGCGAGAGCCATGGAGGCCATGTTCACGGGGGAGAGACAAGCCCCATTTTTTTTTAGGGGGGGGGCTCACACCGTGGACGGCGAGGCAGCGGGAGGCCGCGATAGAGCGGTTCGGCAGGTTTGCAGAGGAGGCCGCCAGGTTACGGGGGCCACTGGTCACGAGGGAGAAGGAGAGTTTAGAGGCACGGCGAGAGGTACTGAGGTGTGTTACCAGTCCGGTCCGGCCCGTTCCTGATCCCCGCACAAGGCCAGTGGTGTGTGTTCCCAGGACGGTTCGGCCTGTTCCTGCTCCCCGCACCAAGCCTGTGGTGCGCATCGCCAGCCCGGTCCGGCCTGTTCCTGTCCCTCGCACCAAGCCTGTGGTGCGCGTCGCCAGCCCGGTCCGGCCCGTTCCTGCTCCCCGCACCAAGCCAGTGGTGCGCGTCGCCAGCCCGGTCCGGCCTGTTCCTGCTCCCCGCACCAAGCTAGTGGTGCGCGTTGTCAGTCCGGCACGGCCTGTTCCTGCTCCCCGCACCAAGCCAGTGGTGCGGCGTCGCCAACCGGTCCGGCCTGTTCTGCTCCCGCACCAAGCTAGTGGTGCGCGTTGTCAGTCCGGCACGGCCTGTTCCTGCTCCCCGCACCAAGCCAGTGGTGCGCGTCGTCAGCCCGGTCCGGCCCGTTCCTGCTCCCCGCACCAAGCCAGTAGTGCGCGTCGCCAGCCCGGTCCGGCCTGTTCCTGCTCCCCGCACCAAGCCAGTGGTGCGCGTCGTCAGTCCGGCACAGCCCGTGCCTGTTCCACCGGTGCCTGGTCAGGTACCGGTCAGCTGCTCCACACCGGAGCCTGAGCAATCCGCTCCACCGGTGTCCAGTCCAGCTCCGGCCAGCGGGGCCAGACTAGACCAGGGGCGCTACGGGGGGGTAGCGAGAGAGTGGTGGTCACGCCCGGAGCCGGATCCGCCTCCGAGGCGGAATGCCCACCCGGCCCCTCCCCTGTTGGGTTTAGTTGGCGCGGTCGCAGTCCGCGCCTTTGGGGGGGGGTACTGTCACGCCCTGGCTCTGTGGACTCGTATATGTTGAGCCAGGGTGTGGATTGTCTATGTTGTATTTTCTATGTTTTGTTCTAGTTCGTGTAGATCTATGTTGGCCAGGGTGGTTCCCAATCAGAGGCAGCTGATTCTCGTTGTCTCTGATTGGGAACCATACTTAGGCAGCCTGTTTTGGCACAGTTAATTGTGGGATCTTGTTCCGTTTAGGTTTGTGTTGTATGACCGAGGACTTCACGTTTCGTTTTGTTGTTTTGTTGTATTGTGCAAAGTACGCATTAAAAGATGTACGCATACCACGCTGCACCTTGGTCCACTTATTACGACGATCGTGACAGATGTGCTATTCTACAATTAATTTGATGATGGGTGATTCACTGTGATGGCTGGCAAAAAAACATTTCACCTCAACATTTCTGCCAAAAAGCAAGAGGACATAAGGACCTACTGTAACGTAGACGCAGGGAGTCAGGAAGCAGGTGCAGTTAGTGTGTTTAATAATAACGAACATGGAACGAAACAAATTAAGAGAAGCGTCTGACATGGAAACACAAACAATACTACCTGATGACTGACAAAACAGAGTTTTATATAAAGGGTAAGTATTCAAGGGAGTAATGAAGTCCAGGTGTGACTGATGATAGGGTGCAGGTGTGCGTAATGATGGTTGCCAGGTGTGCGTAAAGGTGGGTTGCCAGGACCGGTGGTTAGTAGACCAGTGACGCCGAGCGCCGGAGCAGGAGAGTGTGAGTAGACGTAACAGTACGCCCCCGACTCGCAGCTCCAGCCGCAGGACGACACCTGCTAGGGGGAAGGCCCCGAGGGCGAGGACCGGGCTGGTTGCTCAGGCTCATTGCTCAGGCTCCGGTGTGGAGCAGCTGACCGGTACCTGACCAGGCACCGGTGGAACAGGCACGGGCTGTGCCGGACTGACGACGCGCACCACTGGCTTGGTGCGGGGAGCAGTAACAGGCCGGACCGGGCTGGCGACGCGCACCACTGGCTTGGTGTGGGGAGCAGGAACGGTCCGGACCGGGCTGACGACGCGCACCACTGGCTTGGTGCGGGGAGCAGGAACGGGCCGGACCGGGCTGGCGACGCGCACAATTGGCTTGGTGCGGGGAGCAGGAACAGGCCGGACCGGGCTGGCGACGTGCACCATTGGCTTGGTGCGGGAGCAGGAACAGGCCGGACCGGGCTGACGACGCGCACCACTGGCTTGGTGCGGGGAGCAGGAACGGGCCGGGCCGGCGACGCGCACCACAGGTTTGGTGCGGGGAGCAAGAACAGGCCGGACCGGGCTGGCGACGCGCACCATTGGCTTGGTGCGGGGAACAGGAACGGGCCGGGCTGGGCTGGCGACGCGCACCACAGGCTTAGTGCGGGGAGCAGGAACAGGCCGGGCCGGGCTGGCGACGCGCACCACAGGCTTGGTGCGAGGGACAGGAACAGGCCGGACCGGGATTTGGATTAGGCACATACGGAATAGGAGTTGACATAACGAGTGATGTCCTGCGCAAAGGTGGGCCACCAGTACTTTCCAGAGATGGACTGAACGGTGCGGGGGATACCTGGATGTCCAGCAACGACAGTTGTGTGCGCCCAGGTCAACAGCCGATCCCTTATCCCTGTGGGAACGTAGTTGCGCTCAGGATGACAGGTAGCAGGTGTGGGTTCCCTCTCCAGGGCCTGGCGAATGTCCACATCTCCGTCCCAGAGCACAGGGGCTACCTCTCGCGAGGGAGGAATTATGGGTGCACTCAAGACAGGAACCTCTCCCGAATCGTAGAGACGGGACAGGGCATCGGCTTTGATGTTTTTTTAACCTGGGCTATATGTCAGCGTGAAATCGAATCTGGTGAAGAAAAGGGCCCACCTGGCTTGGCGCGGGTTCAGTCGCCTCGCTGTCCGTATGTACTCCAGGTTCCAATGGTTGGTGAGGATGAGAAATGGGTCCTGGGTGCCCTCCAGCCAGTGTCTCCACTCCTCTAATGCCTACTTCAACGCCAGGAGCTCCCAATCGCCAGCATCATAGTTCCTCTCTGAAGGAGATAGTTTTTAGAGTAATATGCACATGGAAACAATTTATGTGGATTACCTTGATGTTGGAACAGGACAGACCCCACACCTACTTCTGAAGCGTCCATCTCCACCACGAAGGGCAGCAAAGGATCTGGATGTTTGAGCAATGGAGCGGAGGTGAAACGTCCCTTCAGTAGGCAGAAGGTTTCGTCAGCTGCAGGATTCCACCCCAACTTCCGGGGACCACCCTTGAGGAGAGAAGTGAGAGGAGAGGCGATCAAGCTACATTTCTTAATGAATCGGCGGTAGAAGTTGGCAAATCCCAAAAGCCATTGTAACCCCTTTATGGTGGTTGGGACTGGCCATGACCTGACAGTATCCATCTTCTTCTCATCCATCATGACTCCTTGCGGACCGATCTGGTAACCCAAAGGGGAGACATCCTCCTGATGGAATTGGCACTTCTTCGCCTTGACGTACAGGTGGTTGGCCAAAAGGCATTACAGGACTACTTGGATGTGAGCGATGTGATTCTCCAAGGTAGCCTAGTAGACCAGGGTGTCATCGATATACACGACCACCTGTCGTCCAAGCATTCGTTGACGAATGCCTGGAACACAGACGGAGCATTGGCCAATCCAAAAGGCATCACCAAGTACTCGTAGTGACCAGACATCGTGTTCATCCTCCTGGAAGCGGATGAAATTGTAGGCATTCCACAGGTCCAACTTGGTAAAAATCCAGGCCCCGCTGAGTTGTTTGATCACGGCCACCACCAACGGGAAAGGGTAGCGGTACTTCGTGGTGATGGAATTCAGATTTCTGTAATCGATGCACGGGTGCAACCCTCCATCTTTCTTGGTCACAAAGAAGGAGCCTGCCGACACAGTGGAGGTGGACGTGTGAATGAAACCCTGCTGGAGAGCCTCCTGGATGTCCTCCTCCATAGCCTTGGTTTCAGCCACCGACAGAGGGTAGATGTGGCCACGCGCGGCGTAGAGCCTGCAAGCATGTTGATGGCACAGTCCCAGGGGTGATGAGGAGGGAGATTCATTCATAGCCATTCTCAAATAAGCCAGCTGGTCGTGGTGTTGACGAAGTATGTGTCCCTGTTCGCAGACCATCTGGGAGAAGTCTTGATTAACTGCTGCTTCCATTTGTTGATGTAGTATTTTGCCTTTTCTGTCGCACTGAAAACTTAAGTAGAAAAGAAGACATACACGGTAGTATGCCTTTTAATTACTAAACAAGAAGAGGTTTCAAGTGTTTTACATGTTTTGTCATTTTACTTTTAGCGAGGACCCCTTCTCAGCAAAGCCAGTATGGGAATCCTCATGCCAACACATCAGATCAACCGGTTAGCAGAATTGCTGTATCAAGAGTGAGACTGGATAAGAGTATTAAAGCTAAATATCACAGCATTTGATCTGACCCAGAGTCTGAATTGAGTGAGTCTGTGTTTCATCCCCATACTGTAGCTCCACGGTGATGATGCTGCCCTGAACTACACTACCCTGAAGTTCACTGACAAGAAGAGTACCAAGCCTAGGAGACAGAGGAGAGAACAGTGAGAACAGAGAGAGGAAGAAACCATCTACTCTGGAGTGAGTCATCAAGACAGAATTTAACATGTGAGGGTCATCCAATTAGCATCATTCTAAGTTAGGACCCACTCCTCCTCTGAACTCCACTTTGATCTTGACTGTGTCCTTGTCAACTGGCTATTATATACATTTCTCATTTGCTGTAGGATGCCATTGCAGGGGCCTAGCTTCACTTAATATAAATGTAAAAACACTCAGGTGCAGAGCATAATTGTCCAGCAAGTGTGAAAGCTGATACTAGAATGGTTTCAGAAATCTCAAATCCTCAGCAATAGTGGCTTAGGTTGACTGACTGGATACATTTGTTTTTCTAGAAGTGTACAACAAAGTGTATATAATGATTTTGCAAATGTCTCAACTCTTACTTTTGATGATAAAAGTTGTAACATTGAACTCTGTAACCTGTCCTTATGCTTGTGTGATATTTAATTAAATGTTTTTCATGTTTTTATTTTAAAGTTTAATGACTTGCCCAATTCTTACCACTTATTTGCATCAGGTATCAACGGATCACATCTTTATTTTGTCAAAAAGGTGCCAACCTCACCAGAGTTCAATTCTTCCTGAAAGGTTGAACTGCTTCTACAGACATGAAGTGAGAAATACAATGTAAACCCCCTGTTTATGTCAAAGAGGACATATGTACCACTAGTCTCAGCCACCGACCCAAATGATGAAAAAATACAAACCAGTAACTCTGACTTTACATCATTGAAGGGCTGCTCTAACTATGGTATGCCACAGGACACATGTTAGATTGTAGTTTTTATCACATGTTTTATGGTTGTTCAGACAGCCAATAATATCACTCAGTTCAGAGTTTCCACCTACTTCATAATGATTACACGATGAGTGTCATCATATAAAAGGTGTCCCGTTGTCCGACCCACCACTATGCAGTGCAGAAAGGACATTAAAATTATGATTATATATTGGACAATCTTTTTGTTTTACGCCAATTTGGGTAAGTAAGAAATATTAATGTGGATCCTTTTACTTATTTATGTCAGTCTTTTTGAATCCAATTGAATGACCATGTAGTCTGAATAATGATAATAATGTATCATTCTGTACTATACCTTTGTCTTTGATTTATTTAGTTTGTTTGCTTCCCAGGTTGTGCACTTAACAACGATGTAATCCAACCAGACCCTGTGATGGTTACACACCTGGGACAAAGTGTATCTCTCACTTGCTTTTGTCGATCTAATTTGATCAGTGTCTCTTGGTTCAAGCAAATTGTTGGACAGAAGCCTCTTCTCATGGCATCATCATATTACCGCATTCAAAAGGCTTTTTATTACAACAATTTTATCAAGGACTTTAATGAGACTAAACGTTTGAGTGTGAAGAGCGGAGTTGACAGTTGTAACCTGACCATCTCCAAGACAGAGTCAGGGGACACAGCTACATACTACTGTGGTGCTATGAAAGTGGGCGAAGTCAAATTTGGAGAAGGAACTTTTTTAATTGTCAAAGGTATCTTAAGTCGGTACCTAAGTGTGTTCATATAATGCTAAACTAATGAATCTATTAGGAAAATTGAATGTACACACCTTGATCTTACTCACTCTCTTCAGATTCAGGGTCCAACAGCATGTCTGTGATCCAGCAGCCTGTGTCTGAGTCAGTCCAGCCAGGAGACTCTGTGACACTGAACTGTACAATACACACTGAGACCTGTGCAGGAGAACACAGTGTCTATTGGTTCAGACATGGCTCAGGAGAATCCCATCCAGGAATCATTTACACCCAAGGAGACAGGAGTGATCCGTGTGAGAACAGCCCTGAGGCTGGGTCTCCTACACAGAGCTGTGTCTACAACCTCCCCAAGAGGAACCTCAGCCTCTCCGATGCTGGGACTTACTACTGTGCTGTGGCCTCATGTGGGGCGATACGGTTTGGGAACGGGACCAAACTGGACATTGACTGTTAGTGATATTTCTGACATTTCTAAAATGTTCTAATATTTTATGCCTGGTTGAACAAAATGTCCTGAATTTCCTATATCACTGTCTGTATTTCTACAGATGGTTGTAAGGAGGACCATGTTCTCTTGGTGTACTGTCTGGGTGTAGCATTGGCTCTTTGTGTCATCCTCATCATTGTCCTTGGTTGTGTTTTGTATAAGATGACCAAGAAAACCTCTCTGCTGTGTAGAGGTAAGTGTTATCATTGCGCACAATATATGCTTAAATTGTTGGTGCAGTATACATTATGTTTTAGTCATGAAACTGGGTTAATTAATTGTATGTGTTTGTCTAAAAGGAACGCATCCTCAGCCAAATGGTCCGGTAGTCACCAGTTATCCTAACCAGGTATGCAGACCTTATAGTGAACTATTCTGAGTATGACTTTGATTAACTGTAAACAAATCCTTCTATCAAATGACCAGGTATTTTCTTTGGAAGTCTTTGGAATTTGTTTTGCTATTCCTCTTAGGATCAAGAAGATGATGACACACTCACGTCGGTCCATTACGCTGCTCTGAATGTCATCCACAAGAAGCCAAAGACCCAGAGACAGAGGAGCGCCATGGAGAGAGACACTGTGTACTCTGGGGTGAGGTGCCAAAACATGGACTGAAACATAGATTTACCTCCTTTAAGACTTGCATTGCTTTTTCTGTTACACACTGTGTTTTTATCATTAGAATTCTGTTACAATTGCTTGTATTCTGTCAAACTACTTTTTACATTACTGTTTCGATACTGTTGTGCATTTCATATAAAATACAACATTAATTCACTTTTATTTAAATGTATTGTTTGATTTTCTCTCATATTCATCAAGCTAAACTGGTAAATTTGCAGGGACATTGCATCCAGATTACGTGAGGAGGATAATAGCATGCATAGAGGACATTCTATTGACTAACAGTTTCAGTTGTCTCAAACTCTCTTTTTGAAGCTGTATCCTGCATTACATCTCTGTGGTGTTCTGAAGGCCCTAAATATATTTTTCCACTCAGCTTAACTCATCTCAAAACCCCATGCAATGTCCATCAATCCTCACCACACACTGTTCACCTCAGTGCATCAAATCCACAAACATCCATGTCACTAAGAGCACAACTAACTCTCTTCATGACAAAAGCCTGAGGTAAAATTCACTGGTAGGTTTGCAGGGACATTGCATCCTGATTACATGATGTGCATAATAACATGCATAGAGTACATTCTATTGACTAACACTTTCATTGTATCAGAATCTCTTTTTGAGGATGTATCCTGCATCACATATCTGTGGTATTCTGACGGCCCTAAATAGATTTACCACTCAGCTTAACTCATCTCTAACCCCCAGCAATGACCGTCAGTCCTCACCACACACTTCTTCCCACACCTCAGTGCTTCAAAACCACAAACATCCCATGTCACTAAGATTACAACTCACTCTCTTCATGAGAAAAGCCTGAACTAAAAATAGACTTCTTAGCTGAGTATATTTTGAAAAGAGTTGATATTGTTGAAAATATAATCCAAATACGACAATGTACATATTGTAAATAAGAATTTTTCACAAACAATACAAAATGTTAATATGCATTTGTGCAGGTTGAAGTACTGTACTTTATTTCAATTTCAATAGGGTGCAGCAGTGTACATGGAAGTCCACATAACTGCCTTAACAGTAGAGTCGGCAGCAACTTTTAGAATTGTCAAAATGTTCATATTATTAATTAAGAATCATTGAAAACTTACTTTCCTGTGATAGTTAATGTGTGTAGTCCCAACAAAGACAATGTGTTGCTGTTAAAAATCTATAACAAGGTAATATATACCTTTATTACATGCGTATTACACATCTACAACATGTTATAAACCCATTTCAGCATCATGGTGTCACATGCATCAAACAGGCCAGGTAGTCATCATCACTGGATCATTACTACTAACATCAACTAAGTTATTATAAAGTGTACCTTAGTTAACAGGAGGAGCCACAGCATCACTCAAAATAAAATGGGTAGCAGAGTGATCTCTATATGACAAAGACAATGACTCATGTTGACTTGTAGTTTTATATTGAGTTCCAGGGAGTAGTTGAATAAGTATTGGAGAGAACCTATTTATTAAAGTAATCTCTCCTTTGTAATGTGTTGTCCTCTTTTAGTTGTGTTGATAGCATGCCACTTACACCCACCCCCACACATTGAACAAATTCACAGATACTCTGCAGTCTTCTGTAAGCCCAAGATGAGGTCGTATCTACGCTTTGGTCAGGTGGCCTGCTGGCTTTGTGCACATAGGACCCTCCTACCTGCTCTCTGTGTCTCTGTGTCTCTATGTGGTTTTCAGCAGGATGTCTATGTGGTGTCACTGTTGTTCTCACTATATTTACTTGTTGTTCATGTTGCCCCTGACAACTTACAGCCACAGCAAAACAGTTATTTATTCAACTGACTCTAATATATATTTAGTTATTTGAAAACAGTTACAAACCACAAAGAACTGCTGATGAACCCTATTTGAACTCTCTGAGTTAATTGTGTCATGTGTGATACAGCACCATCTATTATAGATATTTTGGCTAAGGGGGAGGGGCCAGTTTATGATGATGTCATGGGAGAACTTTCAGTACATTCTCAATCAATATATTCTGATAGATTACTTCCTATTAGAACAACACTAACCAGAGAGTGAAACAGAATAGATCAAATCTGTCACATGTATTAGTTAGGCTGGGGAGTCATGTCAGCCATGCACTCTCAGGTGTTATACATCAGTTAGTTAATGTTTCTGTAAATTATATAAAGATAATGTAAGACTGACTAAAATGTACTTGTTTCATTCTGTAGGTGTTTCCCCCACATATACTCATGATGCTCCACCCCTGTTCACCCTGATACTGAACATGACATGACAAGACATGTTCTAGACACAACAGACCTCCTATTGGTCATCTGGAGTATTGTAACTGTTGAATGACATGGTCAAAATAGTATTAGTTTTCTTTCCAATTCTTTAGGTAAACTTGATTTAGCTTGACCGGTTCAATGGAGGAAAGATAAATCAAGTGCACCTAAAGTAAGTGGGAGAAAATAAATAGTGTACTATTTTAACCCAGGTCTGTCCAGATTGGTGAGAAAACCACAAACCAACAAGTAGTAAAACCATCAAGATAATTACTTACAAGACCATTCTACAGCATCCTGTGTCAACAACTTAAACAACTGATACCAATTGACATGTAATTCCTCCTTCTCTTGTGTTCTGTACATGGTATGCCTTTATGAATGTTTGTCCAGAGGGCTTCTGCAGAGACTACCTACTGTTACCATGCTAAACCCACCCACTCAACATGCACTCAGTGAGCTGTTCACAGATACCTGAACACTTTGGTCTGCTGTGAGCTCAAGATGAAGCCATCTCTACGCTGTGGACAGGCCTGCTGGCCTACTACACACTCTGTGGTTTTCAGCAGGATGTCTATGTGGTGTCAGTCAGTTACTCTTATTCTTCGTTGTTCACACCCATCACAATAAGCAACACAGACCACTGCCATGCAGACCCACACAATATCTTATCACTTACAAGTTCATAGTTTTAATTAATTATTGAATTGCAATCATTAGTTTACAGTGTAGAGTAGAAGGTGTATCCAGGCTACAGCCAAGAGCCCTACCCACCCAGGTAAACCCCTGACCCTTACTAAACTATCAGGTGTTACAATTCAGTTAATAATGGATATTTATGTGAATGAGACTGACATACAATAGACTTGTTTCATCCTGTTCATCCTATTCACTAATGATGCTCTCTACCCCTGTCCACATCTATGCACAACAGACCTCCTACTCATCTGGAGCATTGCAACTGTTACGAATTCCCTGCCGGTGACTCTTAGCACACCATCTCTTTCTCACAGCCCTCCCTCAGGGACAAACTCTGTAACTTTCTAATTCCTGCAGTAGGCTCCCTTCGCCTCTTACTAGGGGTCATGGTTACCAGGAGCCTTAACACACCGTGGGGTCAGCCAATCACAAGCAGTCATCTTGGGTCCCAGATCCCAAATTCCTGCCTCCTCCTCTCAGTTTCCTTCAAGCCGTCACAGAAAGAGCAGCAAGCTCATCTCTGTTCTTCACAACAACAGCTGGACTCACTCATATATCTTTGGACATGTGTGACTGTGTGCGTGAACGAAGTGAGTTGTGGGACATGTTTACATTGTTCTTAATAGTTAGATATTGTTGCATTATGTATGCTGCCTCTGTACAGCTTGTAACCTGTAAACATGTTCAGGGATTATATGCCATTTATACATTCCTGTATTATGGTTATTAAACCTCTTGTGATATCGTATGTACAGTTTCATTGCCTTTCATTTCCTTCTACAGAACCTCTACATTTCCCACTTTCCATCCCCATGTACATTTCCTGGTCACAGACCAGTAAACATTTAGAGCCAGGTTGCTCTTTTTCAGTAGCTGTTGAATGTCCTGGTCAAAATTATATTTGTTTTCTTTCAAAGACGTAGGGTATACCTGTATCAAAGAAGACACAGTGGGTTGTGTGTGGCTGTCCATGTGGGTGTTTGAGTGGGAAAGAGACAGAGGTGAACCAATCAGTAAAAAAGCACAGCCCCCTTCATTATCGACGCATCGTGCCGACAACATCAAAACAGCCTCCAGACTCTGAAGTCAGGAGGTTTTCTAGTTAGGTGTCAAAAGGAGGTAGTCTAGAATGAGCCTTGGCTTTTGCGAGCCGGAACGGCTCATAGGAACAGCAGCCTATATCCTGTTTTTAGTAGCGTGAGGCAGCTTGATGTACAGTACACCTCCTGGAGATGACTCTAGTCTATCACAGGGCCTTACCCCCAATCTATCTCCATAATGCTGATGTTGATATGGAATGTCGTTGGAGGGAATAGCGGCCATTATACGGGCTCCTGACCAGTTGTGCTATTTTGTGTATTTTTTGGAGCTGATCTTAACTTTTTTAGTATATTATGTTTCCGCCATCGTTTCCTACAGTATGACGAAAAAAGCTTCTGGACATCAGAACAGCTATCACTAACCTCAATTTGGATGAGGACTTCTACTTCAATGAGTCAGATGCGATACCATGTTGATTATCCAGGACCAGGCCCAAATCCTGACACTTGAAGAAGGATGAGACGTCGCTATAGAGGCTGGCATGTGGGATACCTGGCGAGACTACGTCAGCGAGTGGATAAACCGCCTCTACCCTCAGTTCTATTGGCAAACGTGCAATCACTGGAGAATAAACTGGATGAGCTCCGATCGATACTAGCCTATCAACGTGATCTTAAGAACTGTAATATCCTTTGTTTCTCTGAGTCATGGCTTAACAAGGACATGGTAAATAAAAATCTAGCAGTTTTTTCTATACATCGACAGGACAGAACAGTGCTGAAAGAGAGCAAACCGGCTCTACGTATTTTACTGGTTTGTGACCCACTGACACCGCCCCCAGTTAGAGGGGAATAAGGCAGTCCAAGAGTTGACACATACAGTAACTTTATTTACACACACTGGAGATTATGAATATGGGGATGCATATGGGAATATACATGGGGATGAAAAGTGGGAAAGGTGGTGGAATGGAATTGGTTCTGAAACAGGAGAAACAGAGGTAAAGTATTCACTGTACACAATGCTATCTCATAGCACAAGTAGAGCAACAAGGCTATTAACAAGGGAAGGACTGTATGAAAATGTATATGCTACCTACACATTACAATGCAGCTATACACAAAGGCAGCATACAACAATAGTAACAACTAATTATGAAGAACAATTTACAAATATCACATAACTCACTTTGCACACGCACCCCATCCCACAAGCCCAGAAATATGTTATTGAGTCCAGTTGTTGATGGACAGAGACAGAGATGTTGCTCTCTGCCACTGCTTGAGGGAGACTGCAAGTGTTGTGTGACCTGCATAGTCAAGAGGATGGGCCTCCTAGTAACCTCCCCAGCAACCTATCAGGGCACAGGTCAAATAGGTCATGTTTATGGTACCCCCTAGACTCTCAGGCTCCGGGTTGTTGGGGGAAGGGGAATGGTGTGTGCAGCTCAAGGTTGTGAGGTGAGGATAACAGACACCAGCATGGGAATTCGTAACAGGTGGGGTTGGGGAAGCTCGGGGGAGAGGATGTGTGTCTCTTCGTTAACAACAGCTGGTGCGCAATCTCACATTTTAAGGAAGTATCGAGGTTCTGTTCACCTGAGTTAGAATACCCCATGATAAGCAGTAGACCATACTATTTACCAATAGAGGTTTCATCTATATTTTTTGTAACTGTCTATTGACAACCACAAACCGATTTTGGCACTAAAACCGCACTCAACGAGCTGCGGCAGGTAGCTTAGTGGGTAAGAGCGTTGTGCCAGTAACCGAAAGGTCGCTGGTTCTAATCCCAGCGCCGACTAGGTGAAAAATCTGTCGATGTGCCCTTGAGCAAGGCACTTAACCCTAATTGCTCCTGTAAGTCGCTCTGGATAAGAACGTCTGCTAAATGACAAAAAAAAAAAAAAAAAAAAAAAAGTAAAGGGCCATAAGCAAACAAGAAAATGCTCACCCAGAGGCAACGCTCCTAGTGGCAGGTGACTTTAATGTAGGAAAACTGAAATCCATTTCACCTAATTTCTGTCAGCATGTCACCTATGCAATTAGAGGCAAAAAAACTCTAGATCACCTTTACTCCACACACAGAGACACATACAAAGCTCTCCCTCGCACGCTATTTGGCAAATATGACCATAACTGTATCCTCCTGATTCCTGATTACAAGCAAAAAGTACCAGTGACATGTTCAATACGGAAGTGGTCCGATGAAGCGGATGCTAAGCTACAGGACTGCTTCGCTAGCATAGACTGGAATATGTTTACAACATCAGTCACGGGCTTCATTAACAAGTGCATCGAGGATGACGTCCCCACAGTGACCGTAAGTGCGTATCCTAACCAGAAGCCATGGATTACAGGCAACATCCACAATGAGCTAAATGCTAAACCTGCCACTTTCATGGAGAGGGACATTATTCCGGACGCTTATAATAAATGCTACTTCGCCCTTCGACCAAACATCAAACAAGCAAAGCGTCAATACAGGACCAAGATCCCTGACACAGTTTGTAATACCTACATGTTTCAAGCAGACCACAATAGTCCCTGTGCTCAAGAACGGCAAGATAACCTGTCTAAATGACTATCGACACTAAGCACTCACATCTGTAGCCATAAAATGCTTTGAAAGGCTGGTCATGGCTCACATCAACACCATCATCCCAGACACCCTGGACCCACTCCTATTCGCATACTGCCCCAACAGATCCACAGAAGCTCATCACTAAGGACATCTGGGGCCAAGCTGGGGCCGAGCTCCCAGCAATCCAGGGCCTCTATACAAGGCGGTGTCAGAGGAATTTATTTTTTTATTTTATTTAACCTTTATTTAACCAGGTAAGCCAGTTGAGAACAAGTTCTCATTTACAACTGCGACCTGGCCAAGATAAAGCAAAGCAGTGCGATAAAAACAACAACACAGAGTTACATGTGGGGTAAAACAAAACATAAAGTCAAAAATACAACAGAATATATATATATACAGTGTGTGCAAATGTAGCAAGTTATGGAGGTAAGGCAATAAATAGGCTATTGTGCAAAATAATTATAATTAGTATTTACACTGGAATGATAGATGTGCAAGAGATGATGTGCAAATAGAGATACTGGGGTGCAAATGAGCAAAATAAATAACAATATAGGGATGAGGTAGTTGGGCGGGCTAATTTCAGATGGGCTGTGTACAGGTGCAGTGATCGGTAAGGTGCTCTGAACACTGATGCTTAAAGTTAGTGAGGGAGATAAGTGTCTCCAGCTTCAGATATTTTTGCAATTTGTTCCAGTCATTGGCAGCAGAGAACTGGAAGGAATGGCGGCCAAAGGAGGTGTTGGCTTTGGGGATGACCAGTGAGATATACCTGCTGGAGCGCATACTACGGGTGGGTGTTGCTATGGTGACCAATGAGCTAAGATAAGGTGGGGATTTGCCTAGCAGTGATTTATAGATGGCCTGGAGCCAGTGGGTTTGGCGACGAATATGTAGTGAGGGCCAGCCAACGAGAGCGTACAGGTCACAGTGGTGGGTAGTATATGGGGCTTTGGAGACAAAACGGATGGCGCTGTGATAGACTACATCCAATTTGCTGAGTAGAGTGTTGGAGGCTATTTTGTAAATGACATCGCCGAAGTCAAGGATCGGTAGGATAGTCAGTTTTACGAGGGCATGTTTGGCAGCATGAGTGAAGGAGGCTTTGTTGCGAAATAGGAAACCAATTCAAGATTTAACTTTGGATTGGAGATTCTTAATGTGAGTCTGGAAGGAGAGTTTACAGTCTAACCAGACACCTAGGTATTTGTAGTTGTCCACATACTCTAGGTCAGACCCGTCGAGAGTAGTGATTCTAGTCGGGTGGGCGGGTGCCAGCAGCATTCGATTGAAGAGTATGCATTTAGTTTTACTAGAGTTTAAGAGCAGTTGGAGGCTACTGAAGGAGTGTTGTATGGCATTGAAGCTTGTTTGGAGGTTTGTTAGGAAGGCCCTAAAAATTGTCAAAGACTCCAGTCTCCCAAGTCATACTGTTCTCTCTGCTACCGCACGGCAAGTGGTAACGATGCACCAAGTCTGGAACCAACAGCACCATGAACAGCTTCGACCTCCAAGCAATAGGACTGCTAAATAGTTAGTTAAAGAGTCAAATCAAATGAAATCACATTTTATTGGTCACATACACGTTTAGCAGATGTTATTGTGAGTGTAGCGAAATGCTTCTGTTTCTAGCTCCAACAGTGAAGTAATATCTAACAATACACAAAATACACACAATCTAAAAGTAAAAGAATGGAATTAAGAAATATACAAATATTAGGATGAGCAATGTCGGAGTGGCATAGACTAAAATACACTAGAATAGAATACAGTATATACATATGAGATGAGTAAAGCAAAAATGACTAGTGTTCCATTATTAAAGTGGCCAGTGATTTATAGTCTACATATATAGAGCAGCAGCTTCTAAGGTGCAGGGTTACGTAACCGGGTGGAAGCCGCCTAGTGATGGCTATTTAACAATCTGATGGCCTTGAGATATAAGCAGTTTTTCAGTGTCTCGGTCCCAGCTTTGATGCACCTGTACTGACCTTGCCTTCTGGATGATAGGCGGGTTAACAGGCAGTGGCTCGGGTGGTTGTTGTCCTTGATTATCTTTTTGGCCTTCCTGTGACATCGGGTGCTGTATGTGTCCTGGAAGGCAGGTAGTTGGCCCCGTGATGCGTTGGGCAGACCGCACTACCCTCTGGAGAGCCCTGTGGTTGCGGGTGGTGCAGTATTCCTTTGTCCAGATGGGATAGGGTAGTGTGCAATGTGATGACGATTGCATCATCTGTAAGCAAATTTAAGTGGGTCTAGGGTGTCAGGTAAGGAAGAGGTGATATGATCCTTAACTAGCCTCTCAAAGCACTTCATGATGACAGAAGTGAGTGCTAAGGGGGCGATAGTCATTTAGTTCAGTTACCTTTGCTTTCTTGGGTACAGGAACGATTGTGGACATCTTGAAGCAAGTGGGGACAGCAGACTGGGATAGGGAGAGATTGAATACGTCCGTAAAGTTGGTCTGTATTTATTCCTCGTGTTATACATTTTCTATAATTACTATTTTTCTCTCTCTGCATTGTTGGGAAGGGCCCGTAAGTAAGCATTTCACTTTAAGTTTGCTAAGCATGTGACAAGTGAGTTTGACTCTGATTTAATTAGCCAAGCACAGACGCATCAGGTCTTATTTTTACAGTCTTTGGAATAAGTTAGGTGTCAGCCAGACTAAAACTGTATTATAGATTAATTTAAACTCTGAGCTGGCCTGGGTTGGGATGGGCTCAGTATCAGAGGCACAAGAGAGCAGAATAGGATCATTAACTGTTTGTCCAAACATCAAAAGAGAACTGGTCTTTAATAAAAGTTTCATTTCCCAAATAAATAACCAGCTGTATCAAGCTACTACAGTGGGGGAAAAAAGTATTTAGTCAGCCACCAATTGTGCAAGTTCTCCCACTTAAAAAGATGAGAGAGGCCTGTAATTTTCATCATAGGTACACGTCAACTATGACAGACAAAATGAGGAAAAAAAATCCAGAAAATCATATTGTAGGATTTTTTATGAATTTATTTGCAAATTATGTTGGAAAATAAGTATTTGGTCAATAACAAAAGTTTCTCAATACTTTGTTATATACCCTTTGTTGGCAATGACACAGGTCAAACGTTTTCTGTAAGTCTTCACAAGGTTTTCACACACTGTTGCTGGTATTTTGGCCCATTCCTCCATGCAGATCTCCTCTAGAGCAGTGATGTTTTGGGGCTGTCGCTGGGCAACACAGACTTTCAACTCCCTCCAAAGATTTTCTATGGGGTTGAGATCTGGAGACTGGCTAGGCCACTCCAGGACCTTGAAATGCTTCTTACGAAGCCACTCCTTCGTTGCCCGGGCGGTGTGTTTGGGATCATTGTCATGCTGAAAGACCCAGCAACGTTTCATCTTCAATGCCCTTGCTGATGGAAGGAGGTTTTCACTCAAAATCTCACGATACATGGCCCCATTCATTCTTTCCTTTACACGGATCAGTCGTCCTGGTCCCTTTGCAGAAAAACAGCCCCAAAGCATGATGTTTCCACCCCCATGCTTCACAGTAGGTATGGTGTTCTTTGGGTGCAACTCAGCATTCTTTGTCCTCCAAACACGACGAGTTGAGTTTTTACCAAAAAGTTCTATTTTGGTTTCATCTGACCATATGACATTCTCCCAATACTCTCCTTGATCATCCAAATGCACTCTAGCAAACTTCAGACGGGCCTGGACATGTACTGGCTTAAGCAGGGGGACATGTCTGGCACTGCAGGATTTGAGTCCCCGGCGGCGTAGTGTGTTACTGATGGTAGGCTTTGTTACTTTGGTCCCAGCTCTCTGCAGGTCATTCACTAGGTCCCCCCGTGTGGTTCTGGGATTTTTGCTCACCGTTCTTGTGATCATTTTGACCCCCACGGGGTGAGATCTTGCGTGGAGCCCCAGATCGAGGGAGATTATCAGTGGTCTTGTATGTCTTCCATTTCCTAATAATTGTTCCCACAGTTGATTTCTTCAAACCAAGCTGCTTACCTATTGCAGATTCAGTCTTCCCAGCCTGGTGCAGGTCTACAATTTTGTTTCTGGTGTCCTTTGACAGCTCTTTGATCTTGGCTATAGTGGAGTTTGGAGTGTGACTGTTTGAGGTTGTGGACAGGTGTCTTTTATGCTGATAACAAGTTCAAACAGGTGCCATTAATACAGGTAACGAGTGGAGGACAGAGGAGGCTCTTAAAGAAGAAGTTACAGGTCTGTGAGAGCCAGAAATCTTGCTTGTTTGTAGGTGACCAAATACTTATTTTCCACCATAATTTGCAAATAAATTCATAAAAAATCCTACAATGTGATTTTCTGGATTTTTTTTTCTCATTTTGTCTATCATAGTTGACGTGTACCTATGATGAAAATTACAGGCCTCTCTCATCTTTTTAAGTGGGAGAACATGCACAATTGGTGGCTGACTAAATACTTTTTTTCCCCACTGTACTTGAATGTCTTGATACAATAACTCTGACTTGCTTTACAATGTCTTCTTTAAAGTTTTTTTTCTGCTCAAACTGTGGTAAACCAGACGACATATTTGCTAGAAAGTACTTTTTATTCCTGTTCAGACAGCCAATACAATCTCTTGTTTCAGTGTTCCCTCCTACACTGTATAAAGGCTATGTAAAGTGTCATTATATAAAAGGTGCCCCGTTGTCAGACCCTTATTCTGTACAGTACAGAAAGGATTGACGTTTCAATGATGATCAGACATTGGGCAATCTTTTTGTTTTATGCCAACTCCGGTAAGAAATTACAATGTAGCTCCTTTAAAACAATCTACATATCATTGGCTTTTATAATGCATTTGAATTATGTTGTAGCAAGTATTTTAGATGTTGTTCAGTCTTTATCTTGATCTTTGATCCATATTGTTTGTTTGCTTTGACAGTTTGTGCATTAACCAAGGACATTGTTCAACCAAACCCAGTGATGGCTACTCACCGGGGAGCTAGTGTGAACATCCCTTGCTTTTGGCCAACTGATGTGAATACCAATGTTGCTTGGTTCAAGCAGACTTTTGGACAGAAACCCCTTCTCATGACATCGACACTTTCCAGTGGACAATATTTTTATTTCAACAACTTTACCAAGGATTTCACTGAGACTAAACATCTGAGTGTGAAGAGAGGAGTTGACAGCTTTAACTTGACCATCTCCAAGACAGAGCCAGGGGACTCTGCTACTTACTACTGTGGTGCTATGAAAGTGGGCAAAGTCAAATTTGGAGAAGGAACTGTTTTGATTGTCAAAGGTAACTAATCCCTAATTTTGGATTTTAAATTTTGCACCATCAAATTAGAAATGTACTTGGCGCTAAATGAAAATACCAGGCCAATACAATTTACACACCATGATCTTACTCCGTCTCTCTCTTCAGGTTCAGAGTCCAAAAGCATGTATGTGCTACAGCAGCCTGTGTCTGAGTCAGTCCAGCCAGGTGACTCTGTGACTCTGAACTGTACAATACACACTGAGACCTGTGCAGGAGAACACAGTGTCTATTGGTTCAGACATGGCTCAGGAGAATCCCGTCCAGGAATCATTTACACCAATGGAGACAGGAGTGATCAATGTGAGAACAGCCCTGAGGCTGGGTCTCCTACACAGAGCTGTGTCTACAACCTCCCCAAGAGGAACCTCAGCCTCTCTGATGCTGGGACTTACTACTGTGCTGTGGCCTCATGTGGGGAGATACTGTTTGGGAATGGGACCAATCTGGACATTGACCGTAAGTAATATTTCTGATATTTCTGAAAATATCTAACACTCTTTCACATTGCTGTGAATAGATTGTATGCCTGGTTGAGCAAAATGTCCTGAATTTCCTCTATCACTGTCTGTATTTCTACAGATGGTTGTAAGGAGGACCATGTTCTCTTGGTGTACTGTCTGGGTGTAGTGTTGGCTCTTTGTGTCATCCTCATCATTGTCCTTGGTTGTGTTTTGTATAAGATGACCAAGAAAACCTCTCTGCTGTGTAGAGGTAAGTGTTATCATTGCCCACAATATATGCTTAAGCTGTTGATGCAGGATACATTACGTTTAATCATGAAACTGGGTTAATTCATTGTATGATGATGATTCCACCATGTGTTTGTCTAAAAGGAACGCACGCTCAGTCAAGTGGTCCGGCAGTCCCCGGTTCTCACAATCAGGTATGCAGACCATGATGTACATTCTTTTTTGTATGAGTTTGATGAACTGTAAACAGATCCTTCTATCAATGTATCTGGTCATTTCCTGATGCCTTTGGAATTGTTTTGCTATTCCTTTTAGGATAAAGAAGATGATGACACACTCACGTCGGTCCATTACGCTGCTCTGAATGTCATCAACAAGAAGCCAAAGACCCAGAGACAGAGGAGCGCCATGGAGAGAGACACTGTGTATTCTGGGGTGAGGTGCCAAAACATGGACTGATATTGTCAACTATTGCACTTTAATGACTTGCATTGATTTTGTGTTTTCTACACTATATGTATAACTATGGCTTTTTCATTGTGTGTTACAATTACTTGTATTCTGTCAACCTCCTTTTAACATTGATACTGGAAGTGCATTTTAGATCCAATAAAACATTCAACTGCTTTCATATAGAGGTATTGTTTGGTTTGCATTAATATTTTTCTCTGTCCTTAAATTTCACCCACAGATTCAGTATGCAATAACCATACTGGGCTTATGCTCAATGTAACAAAGGTATGTTTGGCTGGATAATGCACTGTAAATATGCATCTATTGACTGGTGATTTATTTTGTCTCAAACTCTTTTTTAACTGTATCCTGAAAAGATCTCTGTGGTGTTCTGAATGCCCTAAATAGATTTAACTCTCAGCTAAACTCATCTCTAACCCCCAGCAATGACCTTCAGTCCTCACCATGCGCTCTCTACAAACACCTGCATCTAAACCACAAACAACCATGTCACTAAGAGCACAACTCACTCTCTTCATGAGGAAAGCCTGAACTAAAAATAAACAGCTTAGGTGAATATACTTTGAACAGTATATTGTTGAGAGACTGATTTCAAATATGACAATGTACACATTGTGATTTAGCAGTTTTCAGAAACTATTGACAAAATGTGAACGTATAAGTCCACCTTGCAGGACTGCAATCCATTTATCTTTCAATAGTGAGCAGTAGTCTATATGGAAGTCCCTGTGACTGCTTCACCAGTAGAGTCGAAGCAACTTTTAGAAGTTGTGAAAATGTTCAAATTGTTGAATCGTTGAAAACGTACTTTCCTAAGATAGTTTGTGTGTAGCCGAAATAGTTGTCAAACAAGTTCCCAACAAACACAATTTGTGGCTGTTAAGAATCTATAACAAGGTAATATAGTTAATACAGGCTTATTACACATCTATAACATGTTATAAACCCATTTCAGCATCATAGCGTTGCATGCATCAAACAGGCCAGGCATTCTACATCACTAGATCATTACAGCTATCATCAACTAAGTTATTATAAAGTGTAGCTTAGTTACCAGGAGGAGCCACACAATCACTCAAATTAAAACTGGTAGCAGAGTAATCTCTATATGACGAATACAATGACTCATGTATTTACTTGTATTATTTTGTTTTTATTGAGTTCCAGAGAGCAGTTGCATAAGTAAGGCCCACAACCTTTTTAATCACATAATCTCTCCTCTGTAATGTGTTGTCTTCTTTTAGTTAAATTGATAGCATGTCACTCACACCCACCCCCATATAGTGAACAAGTTCACAGGTACTCTGCAGTCTCCTGTAAGCCCAAGACAAGGCCGTATCTACACTTTGATCAGGTGGGCCTGCTGACTTTGTACACAAGGGACACTCCTACCTGCTCTCTGTGTCTCTGTGTCTCTATGTGGTTTTCAGCAGGATGTATATGTGGTGTCACTGTTGTTCTCACTATCTTTACTTGTTGTTCATGTTGCACCTGACAGATTACAGCCACAGCAAAACAGTTATTTATTAAACTGACTCTAATATATATTTAGTTACCTGAAATCAGTTTCAAACCACAAAGAACTGCTGATGAACCCTATTTGAACTCTCTGAGTTAACTGTGTCATGTTTGATACAGCACCATATATTATAGATCTATGGGCTCAGTGGGAGGGGCCAGTTTATGATGATGTCATGGGAGAACTTTCAGTACATTCTCAATCAGACAAGTGCAGCACAAAAACTACTGCAGAGAGAAACACAGAGTGGATCAAATGTGTCTTGTATTGGTTGGCTTGTTGACTGGTGTCCAATCAGACATGCACTCTCAGGTGTTACACATCAGTCAGTGCATGTTTCTGTGAATAATATACAGGTAATGAGACTGACATACAATAGACTTGTTTCATTCTGTTGGTGTTTTCCAGTATGCACTCTGCTCCACCCCGTTTCACCCCTTATACTGTACATGACAAGACATGTTCTAGACACAAAAGACCTCCTATGGGTCATCTGGATTATTGTAACTGTTGAATTATCAGCTGGACAAAATAAAACATTTTTCCTTTTAAAAACTTAAGGTACACTTGCATCAAATAATACATGTATTACAAAGACAAAGTATTACAGAGACATAATACACTTATAAGGGACATGCCCAGTGCAGTGGCAGAGGTTAATTAGAGGATATGGACTGACATATAAAAAAGGGCAACAATATAGCTATGCTATGTTTAAAAGGACATCAGTAACCAACAAAGGTCTGACATTTATAGGCCATGCTATTGCCACAACTAATAATACTACATTATTTAATGTTGGATGCCTAAGATGAAAACCAAGAGCCAAAAATGCAGGTTGTATGCTGTGGGGGAGAAACTTACAACATTATGGATTAATTTAACCTCTGGGCTAGGCTGGGTTGGGCTCAGTATCAGAGGCACTAGAGAGGGGAATATGATCCTTTACTGTTTGTCCAAACATCAAAAGAGAGCTGGTCTTAATAAGTTTAATTTCTCAAATAAAAATACGGTGTATCAAGCCACAATTTAATCGGCTTGATCTTATAACTCTGACTTGATTGTCTTCTTTAAAAGTCTGTTCGTGCTGCTCAAACTACTGTAAACAGCTAGACTGTAGCTTTTATTCTTGTTCAGACAGCCAATAGAGTCTCTCAGTTCAGTGTTCCCTCCTACTGTATAACGGCTACATATAAGTTTCATCAGAAAAGAGGTGCCCTGTTGTCAGACCCTCACACTATACAGTGCAGAAAGGATTGACATTACAATGAAGATCAGACATTGGACAATGCTTTTGTTTTATGCCAACTTCGGTAAGTAATAATTCAAAATGTGCCTCCTTTAAAAAAAATTTTCATGCCATAGTCTTTTGAATCGATTTAAATTGCATTTAGTATGAATATGAAAAGTATAATGAGATATACTGTCTCTATAATGGGTATAAATTAATTTTGATTCGTTTTATGTTTATCTTTTACAGTTTGTGCATTGACTATGGACATTGCTCAATCAGACCCTGGGATTTGTACTGAGATGAGAGGTACTGTGTCTCTCCCTTTTTTTGTCCATTAAAATAACATCAAATTGATCACAAATACAGTGTAGACATTGTTAATGGTGTAAATGGCTATTGTAGCTGGAAACGGCTGATTTTTTTATGGATTATCTACATAGGCGTACAGAGGCCCATTATCAGCAACCATCAGTCCTGTGTTCCAATGGCACATTGTGTTTGCTAATTCAAGTTTATCATTTTAAAAGTCTAATTGATCATTAGAAAACCCTTTTGCAATTGTGTTAGCACAGCTGAAAACTCTTGTGCTGATTAAAGAACCAATACAACTGGCCTTCTTGAGACTAGTTGAGTATCTGGAGCATCAGCAATTGTGGGTTCGATTACAGGCTCAAAATGTCCAGAAACAAATAACTTTCTTCTGAAACTTGTCAGTCTATTCTTGTTCTGAGAAATGAGGGCTATTCCATGTGAGAAATTGCCAAGAAACTGAAGATCTCGTACAACGCTGTGTACTACTCCCTTCACAGAACAGCGCAAACTGGCTCTAACCAGAATAGAAAGAGGAGTGGGAGGCCCCAGTGCACAACTGAGCAAGAGGACAAATACATTAGAGTGTCTAGTTTGAGAAACAAGCGCCTCACAGGTCCTCAACTGGCAGCTTCATTAAATAGTACCCGCAAAACACCAGTCTCAACGTCAACAGTGAAGAAGCGACTCCAGGATGCTGACCTTCTAGGCAGAGTTGATAAGAAAAAGCCATATCTCAGACAGACCATCTTAATCTTTTATTTTTATTGGCCAGTCTGAGATTTTGGTCCATTAAAATAACATCAAATTGATCAGAAATACAGTGTAGACATTGTTAATGGTGTAAATGGCTATTGTAGCTGGAAACGGCTGCTATTTAATGGAATATCTACACAGGCTTACAGAGGCCCATTTTCCGCAACCATCAGTCCTGTGATCCACTGGCACGTTGTGTTTGCTAATCCAAGTTCATCATTTTAAAAGGCTAATTGATCATTAGTAGACTTTTGAACGGTAGTGTACTACTGTGGTGCTGTGTTAGTGGGCAAAATCAAATTTGGAGAAGAACTGTTTTAATTGTCAAAGGTAACTTAACTTCCTTCCCTAATTTTGGATTTTCATTTTGCAGCATACAATTCAAAATCAACTTTACAATGTAAATAAACATAGCAGGAAAATACAATTTACAAACCATGATCTTACGCTGTCAATCTCTTCAGATTCAGTCCAACAACATGTCTGTGCTCCAGCAGACTGTGTCGGAGTCAGTCCAGCCAGGACACTCTGTGACTGAACTGTATAATACACACTGAGACCAGTGCAGGAGAACACAGTGTCTATTGGATCAGACATGGCCCAGGAGAATCCCATCCAGGAATAATTTACACCCATAGAGACAGGAGTGATCAGTGTGAGAAGAGCCCTGAGGCTTGGTGTCCTACATAGCAGTGCATTCAGAAAGTTTGCAGACCCCTTGACTTTTTCCACATTTTGTTACGTTACAGGCTTATTCTAATATAAATTATGTGTTTTTTTCACCTCATCAATCTACACACAATACTGCATAATGACAATGCAAAAACAGGCTTCTATAAATTTTTGCAAATGTATAATTTTTTATAAACTGAAATATCACATTTACATAATTATTCAGACCCAATACTCAGCACTTTGTTGAAGCACCTTTGGCAGCAATTACAGCCTTGAGTCTTCTTGGGTATGATGCTATAAGCTTGGCACACCTGTATTTGGGGAGTTTCTCCCGTTCTTCTCTGCAGGTCCTCTCAAGCTCTGTCAGATTGGATTGGAGTGTCGCTGCACAGCTATTTTCAGGTCTCTCCAGAGATGTTCAATTGGGCTCAAGTCTGGGCTCTGGCTGGGCCACTCAAGGACATTCCGAGACTTGTGTTGTCTTGGCTGTTGGAAGGTGAACCTTCGCCCCAGTCTGAGCTCCTGAGCGCTCTGGAGCAGGTTTTCATCAAGGATCTCTCTGTACTTTGCTCCGTTCATCTTTCCCTCGATCCTGACAAGACTCAGAGTCCATGCTGCTGAAAGACATCCCCACAGCATGATGCTGCCACCACCATGCTTCACCGTTGACCACAGGTGGACTGTAGAAACATCTCAAAGGATGATCAATTGAAACAGGATGAAACTGAGCTCAATTTCGAGACTCATAGCAAATAAGGTATTTCTAAAAACCTGTTTTCGCTTTGTCATTATGGGGTATTGTTTGTAGATTGATCAGGAAAATATTAATTTAATCCATTATTGAATAAGGCTGTCATGTAACAAAATGTGGAAAAGGGGAAGGGGTCTGAATACCTTCCAAATAAACTGTAGAACTTTATATAACTTTCAAGAGATAGTAGATCCACAACTTTAAGCCCAACATCACCAGTCTTTGTGTAAAAGTGTTTGAGAAGAAATAACAGAAAATCATTTTAAATTATATTCGTTTTTTACGTTTCAGACCTGTTGGGTGATCAGAGTCAGCTTATTTTCGTCATCATTCTATCTTGCCTGATAACTGCTGTGATTCTGAGTGTGGTTGTCAATTGTATCTTCTGTGTGAGAATGAAGAGGTTACAATGTGAACACTGTGCAGGTACAGTAAAAGTCTTCATACTAATGGTAATAGTAAGAAAAGTTATAGATCAAAAAGAAGGGTGAAGGCTAGCTCTCCTTTTACCACTTCCCTCTCTGGACATTGTTTTCATTTCACAAGCCTACTTCATTTTGAAGCAGAAAATATGACATACATAGTATGTTTCAAGTGTTTTGAATGTTTTATCATTTTTCTTTTAGCGGGGACCCCTTCTCAGCATAGCCAGTATGGGAAGCCTCATGTCAACACGTCAGACCAACAGGTTAGCAGAATGACACTGGATACGAGTATCAAAACAAAATATTACAGTATTACATTTGACCTGGAGTCTGAATTGAGTGAGTCTGTGTTTCATCCTCATAGCTCCACAGTGACGATGATGGCTTGAACTACTCTGCCCTGAAGTTCACTGACAAGAACAGTACCAAGCCCAGGAGACAGAGGAGAGAACAGAGAGAGGAAGAAACCATCTACTCTGATGTGTCACATAGACAGGATGTGGTAGTCCTCCAATCGGCATCACAGGTGGCACCTTAATTGGGGAGGACGGGCTCATAGTATTTGCTGGAACGGAATAAATGAAATGGGATTGAACGCATCAAACACATTGATACAATTCCTAATCCATTCTAGCCATTGTTGTGAGCCGTCCTCCCCTAAGCAGCCTCCTGTGATCAGCATCATTCTAGGTTAAGCCCCACCCCTCCTCTGAACTCTACTTTGAGCTTGACTGTGTCCTTGTGACCTGGCTATTTGTACATTTCTCATGTACTGTATGTTGCCATTGCAGGGGCCTAGCTTTGGCTAATATACACTACCAGTCAAAAGTTTGGACACATCTACTCATTCAAGGAATATATCCCTATTTGGTAAAAGACCAAGTCCATATCATGGCAAGAACAGCTCAAATAAGCAAAGAGAAACGACAGTCCATCATTAATTTAAGACATGAAGGTCAGTCAATACCGAACATTTCAAGGACTTTGAAAGTTTTTTCATGTGCAGTCGCAAAAACCATCAAGCGCTACGATGAAACTGGAATCTCATGAGGACCGCCACAGGAATGGAAGACCCAGAGTTACCTCTGCAGCAGAGGATAAGTTCATTAGAGTTACCAGCCTGAGAAATTGCAGCCCAAATAAATGCTTCACAGAGTTCAAGTCACAGATACATCTCAACATCAACTGTTCAGAGGGGACTGTGTGAATCAGGCATTCATGGTCGAATTGCTGCAAAGAAACCACTACTAAAGGACACCAATAATAAGAAGAGACCAGCTTGGACCAAGAAACACGAGCAATGGACATTAGACCGGTGGAAATGTGTCCTTTGGTCTGGAGTCCAAATTGGATATTTCTGGTTCCAACCACTGTGTCTTTGTGAGACGCTGTGTGGGTGAACGGATGATCTCCGCATGTGTATTTCCCACCTTAAATAATTGAGGAGGAGGTGTTATGGTGTGGGGGTGCTTTGCTGGTGACACTGTCTGTGATTTATTTAGAATTCAAGGCACACTTAACCATCATGGCTACCACAGCATTCTGCAGCGTTACGCCATGCCATCTGGTTTGGGCTATCATTTGTTTTTCAACAGGACAATGACCCAACACACCATCAGGCTGTGTAAGGGCTACTTTACCAAGAAGGAGAGTGATGGAGTGCTGCATCAGATGACCTGGCCTCCACAATCCCCCGACATCAACCCAATTGAGATGGTTTGGGATGAGTCGGTAGAGTGAAGGAAAAGCATTCAACAAGTGCTCAACATATGTGGGAACTCCTTCAAGACTGTTGGAATAGCATTTATGCTTCATATAGGTAGCTGGAGTAATTTAGTAATTGTGGATGAAGTATGTATCTCTCTCTCTTTATTTTATAATCTGAACGTGGACACAGAGAATTGTACAAAGCTGTCATCAAGGCAAAGGGTGGCTATTTGAAGAATCTCAAATATAAAATATGTTTTGATTTGTTTAACACTTTTTTGGTTACTACATGATTCCATGTGTGTTATTTCGTAGTTTTGATGTCTTTACTATTATTCTACAATGTAGAAAATAGTAAAACATTAAGAAAAACCCTTGAATGAGTAGGTGTTCTAAAACTTTTGACTGGTTTTGTACATACAAAATCACTCGGGTGCAGAGCATAATTTTCCACAAAATGTGAAAGCTGATACTAGGATGGTTTCAGAAGTCTCAAATCCTCACCAATAGTGGCTTAGGTTGACAGACTGGATACATTTGTTTTTGTAGAAGTGTACAACAAAATGTACATAATGATTTTGCAAATGTCTGAACTCTTCTTTTTCATGATAATACTTGTGACATAACTACTAATACTCTGTAACCTGCCTTTATGCTTGTATGATATTTCAATAAACATGTTTTTTTTGTTTTTTTTGTACAACTTATTTTCACCCGGTATCAAAGGATCACATCTTTATTTTGTAAAAAAGGTGCCAACCTCACCAGAATTCATTTCCTCCTGAAAGCTTGAACTGCCTTCTACAGACATGAAGTGAGAAATACAATGTAGACCCCCAATGCATCACAAAGAGTACATAATGTGCCACTAGATGTGCCATTAGTCTCAGTCACAGACCCAAATTATGAAAAAATACAAACCAGTAACTCTGATTTTATAGTGTTTTAAGACATATGTGGAAGTAGCCTGCCATCATCCCAAATGTAAAGAAATACAAACCAATAGCTCTAACTTTATCATATTTTAAGCAGGGGTTGGAACTTAAATTATTTCCCAATCATTTCGTTGAGAACAAACAATTTTTTGTTTTTGTTCAGTTCCTCTGTTCCGGAAGAGCAAAATAGAGTTCTGAACAGGATCGAACCAATAAAAAGTAACTGTTTATATTGTTCCTTTCTGTTCCTTTTTAAACATCTGAAATCATTATTTTTTAAACATTTTGCTCAACATTAATACATTACCTCAGTGTGGATAGAGCAGCTTGCTATGGAGTGGGCAAAGTATTTACATACATTGGACAGACAAGTCTAGGGCGCGAGATGCGACTGAAAGTTTGCTGGTGGGGAGAGAAAGAGAGAGGATGGAGGATGAGGCTTGGCTTGAAGCGCTGGGCATCTTGTTGATATGACATGCATTATCTGAATTAGGCCCACAGAATTATACCTTTCGGAGGACCGGTTTCTATGAAGGAACTTTTAATGTCTTTGAACTTCAGAGAGTTGGCTTAACGTTGGACCAAAACTAGCTAGCTAGCTAACAAGCTTGTGTGTGCAGAGCAGCACCAGAATTGAAAAAAAAAAAAACATGTCGTACCATTTTGTAGTTACTAAATCGAAAGTGAAACATGATAACTATGAATTGAGCTTGTAACATCAGTAGTAGGATAGTTGACTATGCTTCGGAGGGGAGGGGCAGGTAGCCTACACACACACAGTGCGTTTTTTTCTGAGACTGGAAGAAAAGGCCCAGAACATAAAAATAAAGTTATTAACCAGTTCCCATGCTTTTAAAATAAAGGTTCTGTTCTGGAACAGTATAGATAATGTTCGTTCCCGGTTACGTTTCTGTTCTTCGAAAAATTACGTTATTTTCCGGTTTTCGGATCTTTTCCCTGAACTGGTTCCAACCCCTGATTTTAAGACATTTCTGCCAGAAGTCAAACCAAAAGCTCTAACATTATAGTTTTTTAAGACAGAAAGCAAACCTTTATCATAGCATAAGCATTTTAGAGAGAAAATCCTAATTGATTCATCAATAAATACACATCTGCATGTAAGGTGAGACATTTTCTCAACCTCACTTCCTCTTCAAACAACCAATGGAGCCAACCTTAAAGTTGTGACTCCTGTGGTGCATGTAGATACAAATTTCCGCTGATGCTGTCACTTCACTTTGTCTCTTGACCCTCATAGTTGTTCTGTTACACCAGACCAGACGAGAGAGAAGAAGCTGAAGAATGTTCAGGTTGTGTCTAGTCCTGGTTATCATCAAAGCCTGTAAGTTTATCTCATTATATGATCTATGTTATGTCAGTTTTAAAGTTTTAAAAAAGGACAACCATATCTGCAACACTCCACTTAATAGTTTAAAGAGATCTGAATTTACAGCTATACTGTGTAAATGTGATGTATTCTCTTAATCAGATGATTAAGATCTTAATTTAACAAATGTTTAGGTAGAGCACTTGCTACAGTAATATTCTAGAGATTCAATGTGTTTATTGGCCTTCTTGTCAGGTTCAGGGACCAGAAGCATGTCTGTGCTCCAGCCGCCTGTGTCTGTCAGTCCAGCCAGGAGACTCTGTGACTCTGAACTGTACAATACACACTGAGACCTGTGCAGGAGAACACAGTGTCTATTGGTTCAGACATGGCTCAGGAGAATCCCGTCCTGACATAAAATGGACTTGTTTCATCCTGTAGTATAAGTGATTCCCCCATATACAGTGAGGGAAAAAAGTATTTGATCCCCTGCTGATTTTGTACATTTGCCCACTGACAAAGAAATGATCAGTCTATAATTTTAATGGTAGGTTTATTTGAACAGTGAGAGACAGAATAACAACAAAAAAATCCAGAAAAACGCATGTCAAAAATGTTATAAATTGATTTGCATTTTAATGAGGGAAATAGGTATTTGACCCCCTCTATTAGGCTTGGGTGGGGGACTCAGGTGCAGAGACGGACACGCGGACAAAGAGGGTGAATTATGATGTAGTTTATTCAGCGTGTTATGGTAGAGAGAAGCAGTACAGGGTGGAGTAGCTTCAGGCCGGGGTAGGAGCTGAGTAGGGTGGAGAGCCAGTAGTCCTGAGGGCTGGATGACGAGGATATCAGACAACAGAGCAGGTTGCGGCGTGGGAATGGCAGGCAGGCAGGCAGGCAGCAGGAACAGACGAGATCACAGGTAGTGTAGGAACGAACTGGCGCTGGAGAGGTGTCCAGCCCGGGTAGATAACTGCTGGTTGATTGTTGACAATAAGCTGCAGCTGGATGTAACTGATCTTGTGAGAGAATGGCCACGCCCCCTGACCTAGATCCTCTGACTGGACTGCACAGCAGGGGGAGACAGACACAAACAACACACACAGGGAAAAAGGGAAAGGAAAACCAGCAGGAACAGGACCAACAGTGCCGGACCGTAACAGTACCCCCCTCACACGGGCGCCACCCGGCGCTCCACCCGGCTTGTCAGGGTGGTCCCTATGGAAGTCAGCCACCAGCTGCGGATCCAGTATAAATCGTCGGGAATCCAGGACCTCTCCTCGGGACCGTATCCCTCCCAGTCCACCAGGTACTGAAACCCTCTACCATGCCTCCGGACGTCCAGCAGTCTCCGCACCGTGTAGGCTGGATGGTCGTACAATGTCTGTGAGTGGCGGGGGATCCACAGGCGGACACAAAGGGCTGGAGGAGACCAGCTTCAGCTGGGACACGTGAAATGTAGGATGGACTCTCATGGCCTGGGGAAGCTTCAACCGAACAGCCGAAGGGTTGATGATGGAGTCGATCTCGAAAGGACCCAAATACCGGGGCGACAGCTTACGGGAGTCAGTGCGCAGGGGATGTTGCTGGAGGAGAGCCAGACTCGCTGACCAGGCTGGAACTGGGGAGCGACTACCCTGTGCCTGTCCGCCACCCTCTTGTTACGCTCTGCTGTCCGTAGAAGAGCCTCACGGGTGTCCACCCACACCTTGCGGCAGCGACGAAGGTTATCCTGAACTGACGGGACGGCTAACTCCCTTTCCTGAGACGGGAACAATGGCGGTTGGTACCCCAAAGCCGCCTCAAATGGTGAGAGGCCGGTGGCAGATGAGGTGAGGGAATTGTGGGCATATTCGACCCACGGGAGATGTTTGGCCCAGGTGGACGGGTTCTGGGATGTCACACAGCGTGAGAGCAGCCTCCAGGTCCTGATTGGTCCTCTCAGTCTGGCCATTGGACTGGGGATGGAAACCTGATGAGAGACTGACAGTGGCACCCAGAGCCGAACAAAACTCCTTCCATACCCGAGAAATGAACTGTGGGCCTCTATCGGACACTATGTCCACAGGTATTCCATGGGGACGGAATACATGTAGGACAAAGAGGTCGGCTGTCTCACTGGCAGATGGTAATTTTGGTAATGCAACAAAATGGGCAGATTTAGAGAATCTGTCCACGATGGTGAGTATGGTGTCATTACCCTCAGACATAGGAAGTCCAGTGACGAAGTCCAAGCCCACGTGAGACCAAGGACGACTCGGGACTGGGAGAGGCCGCAGCAGGCCCGAAGGAGCCCTGTGGGAAGCCTTATTTTGGGCACAGATGGAACAGGCCGCCACGTACTCCCGGACGTCAGCCTCGGCGGATGGCCACCAAAAGTGCCTCTTCAGTAGCGACAGTGTACGGTTCATACCAGGGTGGCAGGAGAAGCGTGAGGTGTGGATCCAGTTGAGCACTTCCGGCCGCACGGCTGCGGGAACATAGAGAAGGTCGGGGGGCCATCGGCCGGTCAGGTTCCAACTCTTGTGCCGATCGGACGAGGGACTCGATTTCCCAGTGAACCGCCGCCACCAAACAGGAAGCGGGCAGAACAGATTCAGGATTGCTGGAGTCTTCATTGTCTGTAAACTGGCGAGAGAGAGCATCAGGCTTGACATTACGTGTGCCAGGACGATATGTTAAAATAAACTTGAACCTGCTGAAGAACAGAGCCCATCTGGCCTGGCGGGAGTTCAGCCTCTTGGATGACTGGATGTAAGCCAGGTTCTTGTGGTCTGTCCAGACTATGAAGGGTTGCTCTGCTCCGTCTAGCCAGTGCCTCCACTCCTCCAACGCCAACTTGACAGCAAGCAACTCCCGGTTACCCACGTCGTAGTTCTTCTCAGCAGGGGTCAATCTCCTGGAGAAAAAGGCCACAGGATGGAGCTTCTGGTCCGTGGGGAACGTTGTGACAGGACTGCCCCCACCCCCGAATCAGAGGCGTCCACTTCCACAATAAACTGCAAACTAGTGTCTGGATGAATAAGAACAGGTGAGGTGGTGAACAGTTCCTTCAATGTACTCACAGCTGACTCGGCCTCAGGCGTCCACAGGAATGGCACCTTAGGGGAGGTGAGCTTGGTCAGGGGGCAACCACTCGGCTGAAACCCCTGATGAAGCGGCGGTAGAAGTTGGCGAAGCCCAGGAAGCGTTGTAGCTGCTTCCGAGACGTGGGTGTGGGCCACTCCACAACCGCTCTGATCTTGTCAGGGTCTGGTGACACTTGTCCCCGCTCGATAATAAAGCCCAAAAAGGGGACGGACTGCCGGTGGAACTCACATTTTTCTGCTTTCACATACAGTTTATTTTCCATGAGGCGTTGGAGAACCAGACGGACGTGGGAGACGTGTTCATCCTGTGACTTAGAGAATATTAGAATGTCATCCAAATAGACAAACACAAAACGGTGTAGAAAATCCCTCAACACATCGTTAACCATGGCCTGAAACACTGCTGGGGCGTTAGTGAGACCGAATGGCATGACTAGGTATTCAAAGTGTCCGAGAGGGGTATTGAACCCAGTCTTCCATTCGTCTCCCGGCCTGATCCTAACGAGGTGGTAGCGTTACGTAGGTCGAGTTTGGTAAACACGGTGGCACCATGAAGGGGGTTCAAATGCTGAGTTGATGAGAGGCAGGGGGTACGTATTTCTGACTGTGATGTTATTAAGTCCTCTGTAGTCAATGCAGGGGCGTAATGTTTTGTCCTTCTTCTCAACAAAAAAGAACCCAGCACCAACAGCGGAAGATGAGGGACGAATGATGCCAGAGGTTAGGGAGTCGCCTATGTAGGGTTTCCATAGCTTCTCTCTCAGGACGGGACAGATTGAAAAGCCGACTGGACCGGCAAAGGGGGCTCAGGCAGTAACTCAATAGCGCAATCGTATGGCCTATGAGGTGGTAGTGAGAGTGCTTTGGATTTACTGAATACCTCGGCCAGGTCCAGGTACTCCTCAGGGACTGAAGAGAGGTCTGGGGTTTTGACAGGGGAAGCAGGGGAACCTACCGAGGCGGAATAGCCGACCCAAGGCAAACAGAATGGCAGTGAGTGCTCCAACTGTGTATTTTGTGGTTTTGCCAGTCAATATGGGGGTTGTGAATGCTAAGCCAAGGGAAACCGAGGATAAGGGGGGAGGCCGAGGAGGAGACTACTTTAAACTGGATGGTTTCTTTGTGATTGCCGGACAGCATGAGAGAAACGGGGACAGTTTGATGGGTGATGTTGGCAAACTGATGGCCGTCAATAGCGGTTACTGTTATAGGCTTAGGCAGGGGCTTAACAGGGATCTCAGCCTGAGTGACCAGGTTAACGTCAAGGAAACTATCCTCAGCACCAGAGTCGATGAGAGCAGCTAGTGGGAGAGATAGATTCTGAACTGGACTGTAGCTGGGATAACTAGACGGGGTGCTGTGGGCATTGAGTCAGGTGTAGCACTCGCAAGTATGCCCACTTTTACCTGCGAGCTTGGTCTTTTGGGCGAACCGGACAGTTAACCAGGAAATGAGTGCGGTCCCCACAGTACATGCACTCACCAGCCCGCATGCGCCGTTCCCTTTCGGCAGGGGACAGACGAGCACGGCCCAGCTGCATGGGCTCGTCTAGTTCCGTGGAGGGATCCGCTGCGGTGTGGACCCGACCGCCCCTCTCCTGTCTCCTCTCCCGTAGCCTGTTGTCTATTCGTGCAGCAAGGGAAACGAGAACATGAAGGTTAGCAGGCTCATCACGAACAGCTAGTTCATTCTTAATCGTGTCACTTAGACCGTTAACAAACGCTCCTGAAGAGCTTCGTCATTCCACTTGGAATCGGCTGCCAAGGTCCAAAAATCAATGGCGTATTCAGCCACGCTACCCGTGCCCTGTCGTAGCTTCAATAGTCTCTTTGTGGCGGTCCGGCATGGTCGGGTGATCAAACACAACTTTCAATTGAGAGGAAAAATCGTCAAACGACAGGCTGGCAATCTGCTGAGTAGAACAAGCTGCTTCTGCCCAAATCAAAGCTTTGCCCCTCATTAACCCCAGTGCGTAATGTACCTTTGAGGATTCCGTGGAGAAAGACAGGGGCTTCTGTTGGAACACCAAGCGGCACTGAAGCAGGAAACCACGGCATTTGTTCAGGTCCCCGGTGAAAGGTTCGGGTGAGGTTGTAGGGGGTTCCCGAAGGGCAGGAGCGGAAGCCCAACCTGGAGCCACTGTAGGAGGAACAGGCGGAGGAGAAACAGAGGGAGGAAGGGTAGTGAGTGTTACCAGGTTAGCTACCTGAGAGGAGAGATGAGATACTTGATCCAACAACTGCTGGTTGTTATCCAATAGAGTCCGGATGAGTTGGTCGTGTTGTCCCAATAGCATTCCCTGTGAATGGAGGGCGCGTGTATGCCATCACCCGTTGTTTCATGTGGCATCTCTGCTGAGTCCATGTTTGGCCAGTTCGTTCTATTAGGCTTGGGTGGGGGACTCAGGTGCAGAGACGGACACGCGGACAAAGAGGGTGAATTATGATGTAGTTTATTCAGCATGTTATGGTAGAGAGAAGCAGTACAGGGTGGAGTAGCTTCAGGCCGGGGTAGGAGCTGAGTAGGGTGGAGAGCCAGTAGTCCTGAGGGCTGGATGACGAGGATATCAGACAACAGAGCAGGTTGCGGCGTGGGAATGGCAGGCAGGCAGGCAGCAGGAACAGACGAGATCACAGGTAGTGTAGGAACGAACTGGCGCTGGAGAGGTGTCCAGCCCGGGTAGATAACTGCTGGTTGATTGTTGACAATAAGCTGCAGCTGGATGTAACTGATCTTGTGAGAGAATGGCCACGCCCCCTGACCTAGATCCTCTGACTGGACTGCACAGCAGGGGGAGACAGACACAAACAACACACACAGGGAAAAAGGGAAAGGAAAACCAGCAGGAACAGGACCAACAGTGCCGGACCGTAACACCCTCTCAATCAGAAAGATGTCTGGCTCCCAGGTGTCTTTTATACAGGTAACGAGCTGAGATTAGGAGCACACTCTTAAAGGGAGTGCACCTAATCTCAGTTTGTTACCTGTATAAAAGGCACCTGTCCACAGAAGCAATCAATCAATCAGATTCCAAACTCTCCACCATGGCCAAGACCAAAGAGCTTTCCAATGATGTCAGGGACAAGATTGTAGACCTACACAAGGCTGGAATGGGCTACAAGACCATCGCCAAGCAGCTTGGTGAGAAGGTGACAACAGTTGGTGCGATTATTAGCAAATGGAAGAAACACAAAAGAACTGTCAATCTCCCTCGGTCTGGGGCTCCATGCAAGATCTCACCTCGTGGAGTTGCAATGATCATGAGAACGGTGAGGAATCAGCCCAGAACTACACGGGAGGATCTTGTCAATGATCTCAAGGCAGCTGGGACCATAGTCACCAAGAAAACAATTGGTAACACACTACGCCGTGAAGGACTGAAATCCTGCAGCGCCCGCAAGGTCCCCCTGCTCAAGAAAGCACATATACAGGCCCGTCAGAAGTTTGCCAATGAACATCTGAATGATTCAGAGGAGAACTGGGTGAAAGTGTTGTGGTCAGATGAGACCAAAATCGACCTCTTTGGCATCAACTCAACTTGCCGTGTTTGGAGGAGGAGGAATGCTGCCTATGACCCCAAGAACACCATCCACACCGTCAAACATGGAGGTGGAAACATTATGCTTTGGAAACATTATGCTTCACCGCATCAAAGGGACGATGGACGGGGCCATGTACCGTCAAATCTTGGTTGAGAACCTCCTTCCCTCAGCCAGGGCATTGAAAATGGGTCGTGGATGGGTATTCCAGCATGACAATGACCCAAAACACACAGCCAAGGCAACAAAGGAGTGGCTCAAGAAGAGGCACATTAAGGTCCTGGAGTGGCCTAGCCAGTCTCCAGACCTTAATCCCATAGAAAATCTGTGGAGGGAGCTGAAGGTTCGAGTTGCCAAACGTCAGCCTCAAAAACTTAATGACTTGGAGAAGATCTGCAAAGAGGAGTGGGACAAAATCCCTCCTGAGATGTGTGCAAACCTGGTGGCCAACTACAAGAAACGTCTGACCTCTGTGATTGCCAACAAGGGTTTTGCCACCAAGTACTAAGTCATGTTTTGCAGAGGGGTCAAATACTTATTTCCCTCATTAAAATGCAAATCAATTTATAACATTTTTGACATGCGTTTTTCTGGATTTTGTTGTTGTTATTCTGTCTCTCACTGTTCAAATAAACCTACCATTTGTCAGTGGGCAAACATGCAAAATCAACAGGGGATCAAATAATTTTTTCCCTCACTGTATAATGTATGTTTAAAAAATACAAAAGTACAAACTACATGAAAAATGTATTAAATGAACAACAACCTGTGACGGTAAATCGGGTGGTAAAGTATGATTGCCAAGAAGAAAAAAAAGTTTGTTGGATGATATTTTAATTGTTCTTACACAGACTCTCTATCCAGTTAAGAGTTTTAACCGAATATTAGACAGCTTTCTTCCAGCCAGTTGTGGCAAATTATTAGCACTGGTCCACTTTTAGCATTGATTATATACAGTAAGTGATTCCCAGTTTACCTATGAAGACCATGGTGGGCTGTATAAGGCATCAACAAAAATGACAGGTCCAGTTCAACCAATCACCAAATAGCCCACTGTTGAAGTGTTGTCTACATGGGTAGACTTCTTCCACTCAAGACACAGTTAGAACAGAGGATGACAACTTCAAAGATGATCATCACACTCTGCCTGATATTTCCACTTCTCAGGGAGATGGGTAGGTCCAACTTTTATATTTCTGTGCTTATAGGGGACACACCCTAAATTTGAAGACACCCAGGAACTTTATTGATGCAATTCATATTTGTCTTTATGTGTATTCTAGCTGCGGTACAATCCTCAGCCATGCGCCTTGTGTCAACCAACATAGGAGACAAATTGACTTTGCACTGCTTCCATGAAGGCAACTTGGCACTGCAATTCTTTTGGTTCAAGCAAACCTTGGGTGACAATCCTCAGCTCATGACAACTTTTTACAAGTATGACAATAATTCTACATTCCACAATGAATTTAAAGGCAAAGGAAAAAATCACATAAGAATCTCAGAAATGCAGCTCTCAGATTCAGCAACACATTACTGTGGGAGTTCTATTTCCAACAAGGTGGAATTTGGAGAAGGAGCCATTCTCATCTGAATTAGAAACTAGAAACGAATCTTCAGCAACTATAACCTTCAGCATTTTTGCACTTTACGTTTTGAACATACAATGTCTTAATTAAATGTGAGGTATTTGCACAATCAGACATTACTGTAGCTTAAGTTTCGACAAATGTTGAGTTAGGACACAACATCGTAAACACATTTACTGACATGTAAACCTTTTTTTAAGGTTTAGGGTCCAGAAACACCACTGTTGTACTGCAAGCTGTGTCTGAGTCAGTCCAACCAGGAGTGTCGGTGACTCTGAACTGTACAATACACACTGAGACCTGTGCAGGAAAACACAGTGTCTATTGGTTCAGACATGGCTCAGGAGAATCCCGTCCAGGAATCTCTTACACCAATGGAGACAGGAGTGATCAGTGTGAGAAGAGCCCTGAGACTGGGTCTCCTACACAAAGCTGTGTCTATAACCTCCCAAGAAGAACCTCAGCCTCTCTGATCCTGGGACTTCCTACTGTGCTGTGGCCTCATGTTGAGTGATACTGTTTGGAAACAGGACCAAGCTGGACATTCAGCTTGGTCCTGTAACCTATATGGTCAAATAAAATGTACTATAACCTGATATTACTCCAATAAAATATTTATTGACAAGATTTAAATAATCAAAACCTTTGGTTTCAGAGTATGATTTTCCCCTGACTCCTACCGCTCTTGCACTGGTCACATTAAACATTGTTTTTGTGATTGTCGTCTTTCTACTGACATGGGGGATATGCATGGAAAGGACCAGAGGTACAGAACATGCATATTAATACTTACTAACAAACTGTTATGTAATGTTTCACAGTAATGTTTGACGATGTCTCCATGTGAAAAGAAAATATACATTGAGTGTTCTAAACATTAGAATAACCTGCACTATCCATGGCATAGACTGACCAGGTGAATCCAGGCGACAGCTAGGATCCCTTATTGATGTCACCTGTTCAATCCACTTCAATCAGTGTAGATGAAGGGGAGGAGACAGGTTAAAGAAGGATTTTTAAGCCTTTAGACAATTGAGACATGGATTGTGTACAATATGTGTGCCATTCAAGTGTGAATGGGCAAGACAAAAGATTGAAGTGCCTTTGAACGGGGTATGGTGGCAGATGCCAGGCGCACCGGTTTGGTGCAACAAAAAGGGGTGCAACTAAATATTAGGAAGGTGTACCGTGTTCCATTTCAATGCGATTTCTTGTGTTCTGTACTTAATATCATTTTTTACTTCCTGTTTTTATTCTGAACCATCAACTGATAGATCACCAACCCCACCAGTCAATCAGGTAAACTTTAGCACATAATTTCACCCCATATCAAAATGGTTCATGTAGTGGATGTAACCAGTATAATGTCTTGTTTATGACTCCACCTCTCGCACAGCACCAAGAGAGGGACGTTTTGAACTATGTTGCTGTGAGTTTCACCCCCAAGAAGAACTCCTCTTCCTCCTCTAGAACAGCAAGAGAGAAGACCAGCATAGAGGATGCAGTGTACTCTGAGGTCAGATACCTTCAGCAGGAGTGAGAGATACAGTATCACCATTGTCACAAAGACTCCAAGAAGCCTTTTTAAATGATAAACTTGGATTAGCAAACACAACGTGCCATTGGAACACAGGACTGATTGTTGCTGATAATGGGCCTCTGTACGCCTATGTAGATATTCCATTAAAAATCAGCTTTTTCCAGCTACAATAGCCATTTACAACATTAACAATGTCTACACTGTATTTCTGATCAATTTGATGTTATTTTAATGGATTTGTTTTTGCTTTCCTTTTGAAAACAAGGACATTTCTAAGTGACCCCAAACTTTTGAACGGTATTGTAGGTACAGTATTATAAATTATATGTTTGTGTTTTTCTGGTCAGGAACCTTAAGAATTCCTGTCACGGATTCAGCCGAGGCTGCTCCTCTTCCTTGCTCGGGCAGGCTTCGGCGTTCGTCGTCCCCGGAGTACTAGCTGCTACCGATCTATGTTTCGGTGTTTGTCTTGTTTGGTCTTTATTGTTTACACCTGTTTCCTATTATGTTGCATTGTATTCCCTTTAAATACCCCTGTCTCTCATAGTTTATTGTGTGTGATTGTTTTTCGTGAGGTCGGCAAGCTGTTGTGTGCTAGTATTGTTTCCTTCCTTTTAGGAGGTATTTTGGTTTTGTACTTTCTATACTGTGTTCAGTAAAGTACGTCTGCCAGTAGCTCGGTGTCCTGCGCTTGACTTCGTTACCGCATACACGTCAGCCTGACAATTCCCTCATTTTATGTATGTATTTTTCTGCTTCTCAAGAGAATCAAACTGGATTGCTGAACTACATAACATTTGTTCTGGTTATTATCATTATCATTCTGATACAGAAAGCGGCACAGGTCCTAATCCAGGCACTTGTCATCTCCCGTCTGGATAACTGCAACTCGCTGTTGGCTGTGCTCCCTCCCTGTGCCATTAAACCCCTACAACTTAGTCAGAACGCTGCAGCCCGTCTGGTGTTCAACCTTCCCAAGTTCTCTCATGTCACCCCGCTCCTCCGCACACTCCACTGGCTTCCAGTTGAGGCTCGCATCTACTACAAGACCATGGTGCTTGCCTACGGAGCTGTGAGTGGAACGGCACCTCCTTACCTTCAGGCTCTGATCAGACCCTACACCCAAACGAGGGCACTACGTTCATCCACCTCTGGCCTGCTAGCTCCCCTACCTCTACGGAAGCATAGTTCCCGCTCAGCCCAGTCAAAGCTATTCGCTACTCTGGCACCCCAATGGTGGAACAAGCTCCCCCACGACGCCAGGACAGCGGAGTCACTGACCACCTTCCGGAAACACTTGAAACCCTACCTCTTTAAGCAATACTGGGGTGGCAGGTAGCTTAGTGGTTAAGAGAGTTGTGCCAGTAACCGAAAGGTCGCTGGTTCTAATCCCCGAGCCGACTAGGTGAAAAATCTGTCGATGTGCCTCTAGCAAGGCACTTAACCCTAATTTCTCCTGTAAGTCACTCTGGATAAGAGCGTCTGCTAAATCACTTAAATGTAATAGTATAAAATAATCCTTCTTCCCAAACCCCACATGAAAAAATAAAAAAAGGTGGTTGTCCCACTGGCTATCAGAAGTTGAATGCACCAATTTGTAAGTCGCTCTGGATAAGAGCTAAATGATGTAAATGACAGTAACAAACATTCTCCTGTTTATGTTGTGGAGGAGAGCTCTGCAAAAACGTAAGTAGTGTGCTAAAGTTTGTCTTTGTCATGCCGTATACAACATATATGATATATGAAAGCCACATATTAATTAATATTATATCATGTATGAATGGCAAACAATAATACACTAAAGGTATATATGTTATGTTTTTCAATTAGGAGTGACCAAGGATACTTCACCCATAGTCCAAGTGAGTAATTTTGAATTATATTTTTTGTCAGACGTTAAACTGCTTTACATTCTCATGCTTCACATAGGTAGCTGGAGTAATTTAGTAATTGTGAATGAAGTATGTATCTCTCTCTCTTTATTTTAAAATCTGAACGTGGACACAGAGAATTACGCGGCACTGAGTGTGCAAAGCTGTCATCAAGGCAAAGGGTGGCTATATGAAGAATCTCAAATATAAAATGTATTTTGATTTGTTTAACACTTTTTTGGTTACTACATGATTCCATATGTATTGTTTCATAGTTTCGATGTCTTCACTATTATTCAACTATGTAGAACATTTTTAAAATGAAGAAAATCCTTAGGTGCTCTAAAACTTTTGACCGGAAGTGTAATTTTTCAAAATTGAATAAAACGTGTATTTTATTTCAACAGAGATGCGTTTATTTATTGAAAGTCTGAACAGCAATATATGCATCATCAACATGTCAAAAGGCTGAGATATGGGCATTTTACTTTTACAATATGTCACCTAAGCTGACGAGCACTGAAACATTTGAAAAGACTGTAAACCACATTTGTGTTTGTAACAGCTGAAGGATTGAGAAACTGAATCATTGAATGAATCTATTTCCTGACGAGGTAGATGATGAAGAAGATGTTCAGACAGCAGAGGAGGAATCCAGTTCTTATGATGGAGAAGAGGACAAGGATCCTCATATCCGCTTCAGTCGCCACTTGAATATCACCACCTGAAAGAATGACATGTTTTGTATTATACAGCACGGGTTATTACAGTGTAATAGCATGTATTTTATTTTGCCTTTATTTGATCAGGTAAGTCATTGAGAACACATTGTCTTCCACAATAACTACCTGTGTATCTCCAGTAAGCATAAGAGGTTTACCTTGATCTTCAGCTTGGTCCCTTTCCCAAACAGTATCTCCCCACATGAGGCTACAGCACAGTAGTAAGTCCCAGCATCAGAGAGGCTGAGGTTCCTCTTGGGGAGGTTGTAGACACAGCTCTGTGTTGGAGACCCAGCCTCAGGGTTCTTCTCACACTGATAACTCCTGTCTCCATGGGTGTAAATGATTCCTGGACGGGATTCTCCTGAGCCATGTCTGAACCAATAGACACTGTGTTCTGCTACACAGGTCTCAGTGTGTATTGATCTTTTCAATAATGTTTCAATGATATTCTGATTATATTATTCTTTTCAATTACATTCTAATTTAATCTCTTCAGTTTGCGTTTAAAAGGAAAAGGTTAAAAACTGAGAAGAAAAAAGATCCAATCAGGATTTTTCTTTGGTTGTCTCTAGGGAGAAATTTAGCTAGATAGCTCAACATTGGCTAGGCCCTCAGAATCTCGATAGAAGGCACCTGCCATTCAACCATACTAGAGCAGAATTTTGGAGTGACAGTGGAATCAACCAATCACATTTTGACTTGTATTGGGTGGGACCGTTTTTACAAAAACGTGTGGAAACTTCCGCCATTCTCGAAGGTCGACAGGTCACCACGCAATAGCAAGAAGTAGTTTTCCCACAGTTTAAGCTAGCTAGTTTTTGTTGTAGGCTGGTGTGTGGCGGCTGCTGTTGCAGGTGTTATTGAAGATGATGTTGATGCTAATTTGCTAGCTTCATCCTTTTCGATTTTAACCTTCAACAAGAAGTTGTTTCAAATGATCATCATCTGGTGAGTGGAACTGTTTTTGCAGCTCGATTGCTGTTGTTAGCTATCTCTTTGAAAATAATGTATTATGCGTGTGAAACATTGTTGCATTTAAATTTTGGATCACTTTAGTGTGTGTGCTTAATGTGCTAACGATGTTTGCAATAGGAAGTAATAGTTATACATTTCCATTGGGAAATGCTTAGACTAATGGTTGTGTTTTTGTGTTCTTATGATTGGAACCTTCTGGCTTATTATGTCCTAGTGAATGGGCTGCTTATTCTTTAACATCATGCTGTGTGTGACAGCTGTCTTTCTATCAGCCTATGTGTTTTACAAAAAGTGTGCTCTCCTACATTGAGTGAGCTAGTAAGTATTACGGTCGCTGTCCTTTCAGCATCACGAACCTGTCAAACTCACATCCTTTGATGTCTCACTGTTGTCTCTTTTGGTGATAGTATGATAGTGATGCTGTTAGGCTACCATAGGTTGTGTAAGCAATGTGGCTGTTGTTGCTGGTAATGTTAGTGTGGGTGATTTCTCAGTTTTTCATGATTTTGAGTTGGTACAGCGTTTTGGAAGCCTTTTTCCCCCTCTAAAGGCCTAATTCCAATAGCCATGGTTCGCCACTGCCTTTAATGTATACTATGGGTGAACTACAAGCCACTGCTCCTGCCAATGGCAAGAGTTCCTAAATTCATTGATCTTGGTGCAGTAAGTATAGTGCCCCCAATTGGCCAACCACCACCAATTCCAACCAATAGTTACCCACTCCAGGAGGTCCTTCTGCCCACTACAATATATAAACACAACAATGAGGGAAATCTCACAGTGAGAACAGATTTAGATTTGGAATATTTACTGTCATCGAGACCCTTTTCAAAGGTTATTACTTTAAAATTGACAAAATATGTTTGACCAAGAGGTCTGTTGAAATACATTTGATCAATTCTGAGTATTTAAAATTCTGGGAACCTCTATGATGATAAACTATAGTATGTAATTAAAATATCTTATCATTCTCTCTATCAAACCAAATGTGGGACATCAATTGTTGGTGGTAAGATTATTTTAATCTGTGGTCATTGTATGCAGCTATGGTTGTCCCGCCCATAATCACAAATTACTTTCATCTCTCGTATTTGAAGATTCAGTCCTTCCTTCATGGTCTGGCAGTGTAGATCTAAATACAGAATGGAACGCATATATGTACCAGCTCTCGTCCTCTACGGCTTTTGTAAGTTACTGTATCTTCAGTTCAGATTTTGTGATTCATCAATAGATTTGGTCTCTCACATAGTTGTGACTGTGTTTAGGTGTGTATATCATATGCATGAAGAATACGTTTTATTTACTGTTTCTAAACCTTTGTTTTCTCTCTTTCAGGTCTGACCCTTGTTGTGTCTGTCTCTCCACCACCCTTAAAGGTGGTCCAATCAGGGGAAAATGTCACCCTGCAGTGCATCAATGTCCTTAAAATCCCGGGACACATTGGCTGGTTCAAGCAAGTCAACGGCTCAGAGCCGCTGTGCATCACGTCTATGTGGAGCTCTCTGCCAACTGTTCATCATCAAAATGGATTTCAGGGCAAACGTATGAAAATGCTAATGACCAATGGAATTATCGTTCTCAAAATCACAGAGGTGGATGTAGCTGATTCTGGTCTGTACTTCTGTGGAATGTTGGATAACTATTTCATCTTCACCAACGCGACTGTCCTGAAGGTCCAAGGTAATCTTTTCAATAAATTGTCTGCTATGACACCAAATGCACAAACATTTGTCCTAGGTATCAGATATATTTTTGACTAAACGTTGGAGATACAATACTTTCATATTACAGTTTGAATAACAGTAAATCGTCCAAAAGGTCACAAAGATTATGACAAGGACCCTACAGAGCAGTATGAAGAAGGTATGTTCATTCTGTAATTTTAAGTGAGAATCTTTCAGAAATCAATTAATGTGATGTACCACAGAGTAGAAATAAAGTACAACAGCATCTTATACCAAACTAGCCTGAGAATTCGTATTATTTCAGTTGCTGATCCACAGATGAGAATCCTGGTCCTTCTCTCCATCATAAGAACTGGAGTTCTCCTCTGCTGTCTGACCATCTTCATCATCATCTACCTCATCAGGAAATAGATCAAGCTAAGGCCATTATCAATAGAGCACATGTAGTATGTTACTTGCTTTCGCCAACCCCTGTATATGCACCTGTTGTATGTAAGCATTAATACATAGCACTATGAGCATTGATACTGAGGTGATAGAGGAAGAGAGTTGAAAAGAGTTGACAAATGTATTAATACATTTTTTTAACTTTTTTTGTGAAATATTTTTAGCTCATTGTTTATATTATTTACATACATAGTTTGAACATCTAATTGAGCAGCAGAGGTCTTGTCTGGTGTTTATCATCCAGATAAACAGATGAAGAGAGGTGTGAAAAGAGCGTGTGTGATTTTGATTCACTGAGGGTTGTACAGTTCTTTCAGAAAGTATTCACACCCCTTGACTTTCTCCACAATTTGCTGTGTTACAAAGTTGGATAAAAATGGATTTAATTGTATTTTTTTATCAACGTTCTACAGAAAATACTCTGTAATGTCAAAGTGGAAGAAAAATTCTAACATTTGTTAAAGGTTAATGAAAAATAAAACACTAATGCATCTTGATTCGATAAGTATTCAACCCCCTTAGTCAATACATGTTAGAATCACCTTTGGCAGCAATTACAGCTGTGAGTATTTCTGGGTAAGCTTTCCACACCTGGATTGTGCAACATTTGCCCATTATTCTTTTCAAAATTCTTCAAGCTCTGTCAAATTGGTTGTTGATCATTTCTAGACAACCATCTTCAGGTCTTGCCATAGTTTGGTGGAAAGCAGGTTTTCTTCTGGGATGTTGCCTGTGCTTATCTCCATTCTGTTTATTTTTTATTCTGAAACCCCCCCCATTCCTCAACGATTACAAGCATAACATGATGCAGCCACCACTATGCTTGAAAATATGGAGAGTGGTACTCAGCAATGTGTTGTATTGGATTTGCCCCAAACATAAAACTTTGTATTCAGGACAAAGAGTTCATTGCAATATCAGGAACGTGTTCGTAACATTTTGTACACTCAGTGGATATTGAATGGTCGTTTTATAATTGACTGTTGTTGTCGTTGCTGTGCTCTGTCCCCCTATTATAAGTAGTCAAAAATCCCGTTGTGGCAGCCATCATGGTTAAGGGTCTGAGGTAGATTAGGAAGGACAAGTGACCAATGCATTACTTCCTGTAGTGTGAGTGACAGGAAGGAGCAGCTCTGTGTTGAGGGAGACCTGGGGAGAATTTCAATTGCAAACTCCTCACATCCTCTCTCCCCTCTCCTCTCTCCTCTCTCCTCGCCTCCTTCTCAAATCCCATTGGAGAAAAAATTCAGAGGAGAGGGACCTCTGGCTTTCTCATCCAATGATTTTAGAGAAGGAAGCGAGAAGAGAGGAGAGAGGATGTAAGGAGTTTGCAATTGATATTCTCCCCTGCTGAGGTGAACATCACTGGACCTCTCATGACATAACATTTGTCTGAGAAACAGTGAAATATTTTTTAAAGAACAACTATTTAGAATCGATTCTCAGTATTTTACCATGTTTTTAAATTAAAGATGACATAGCCCTGGGGTAATATATCTAATTCTGTGTAAATAAATGTAAATTAAATAAGAAGTAGGACACAAACTGCAACAGACCTGCCACAAACTGGGGAACTTTTAACCAACCTCATAATACTTGTGGTAGTGTAGTGTATGTTTAATAACCAATAAAGAAAGAAATTGAGTACAAAATAATTTTGGGGTACTTTGTGTGTATAATGGTGACACTGAAAGGCTTGGTTATATTCCACTGTGGTAAACTCATCTCATTCTCTTTCTCTCTACTGAAGACGAGCAACCTGAACCTCACAAAGACTGACCTGGAGCTCTCACCACACTGATCTGTTGTTCTCTACACCCCGCCCACACCCCTTCTCTCTCTCTTTCTGTCTCTCTCGCACTCTCTCTCTCTGTTCTCTTCACACCACTCTCTCTGTCTCTCTCTCTCTCTCTCTCTCTCTCTCTCTCTCTCTCTCTCTCTATCTGCGCATCTAAACCACACACTCTCTTCTCACCAATCAGTCCCCACATCTCTTTCCATCCTACCTCCAGACTAAAAATACCTGACCAAACCCAGACTTATAGTTAGTGAGTGCATACATTTTCATACTGGCCCCCCATGGGAAACGAACCCACAACCCTGGCGTTGCAAGCGCCATGCTCTACCAACTGAGTTACAGGGGACTACTAATATGGAGAGGTTGGGTGTCAGTTTAGCTCACCTACAGCATCAACCAAATGACAAGTGTGCTTCCAAATATTATGCACTACATTTGACCCATCGTCAAAAGTAGTGCACTGTACACTCTTAGAAAAAAAGGTGCTATCTAGAACATTAAAGGGTTATTCAGCAGTCCCCATATTATAACCCTTTTAAGAACCGTTTTTGGTTTTATTGTGTAAAAGGTGCAGATTCAAGGAAGAGCATCTTACTCAGCAGTATGTGTCTGTAAAGTAAATAAAAGTAAACATTTTTTTAAAAAGTAAAAAAATATCATAACTGTGTATTGCAAATGATTATTTATTGAGATTGCTGAATTGTTTCATATTGCACTTTTTTTTATTAACGGCTGTGACCTTGTATGTGGCTTCTTTTTGCATGAATAAATATCCATTTAAAACAACTGATACTGACTACAATAGTTTTAACTGACACAACACATGGGTGTTACCATACTAAACCCAACCACCCATGCGTGCCCATAGTGCACACATTGGTCTCCTGTAAGCACAAAACGAGGCCACTACTATGCTTTGGAAAGCCTTCTACATACCCTCTCTCTATGTGGTTTTCAGCAGGATGTCTGTGTGGTGTCACTGTTTTCTCTCATTGTTGTTCACGACAATGACAATTAGCAACACAGTCCACTGACATGTAAGCCGATGCCATGCAGACCCACACAGTGTCTTAACACCAAAACTTAATAGATGGCCAGGTTTAATTAATTATTGGACAACATTAGTTTATAGTGTCTAAATAGGATTTTTCTATTTATCCCAGGCTGCAGCCAGAAGGTCTTCCCAGTTAACTGTTACACCCATACTAAACTGTCAGGTGTTACACTTCAGTTAGAGCATGATTCTGTGAATGACAGGTAATGAGACTGACATACAAGGGACTTGTTTCATCCTGTAGTGTACGTTATTCCCCCATATACACTCATGATGCTCCACCCCTGTTTACCCTGGTACATATCAAGACATGTTGTAAACCAAACAGACCTCCTATAGGTCATCAGGAGTACTCTAACTGTTACATGTGGTGGGGCCAAGTCTAAGGAAGATAACTGAGTTTCAGACCAAGAGCCTATAGAGGTCCATGTACTGTAAAATGTAAAATTTGAAAATGTATCGTATGCTTACCAGATAACAATTTCTTCATTTCATATATTGTTTACTGAAGGAAATGCATCTGTTTTCACACTGCAACCTCAGTATTGTACAGTTTTTATCCAACCGGTGCTAGAAATATAAACAATGGTTCTACAAAATTAATTTATCATCTAGACACCTAAAAGCCTTTATGCTTCACCCACCCTGCACAACATATCCTACACAGTAAGCATTGGTCCACTAAAGGAATAGTTCACCCAAATTACACAATGTTGGTTTCTTTACCCTATAAGCAGTCTATGGACAAGGCATGACAGCAATCCATGCTTTGGTTTAGTTTTCCTGGCACTGTTTCCAAATTTGTGGCTCAAATCCAATTGAAGTTATTGGACCGATATTTGCATTTTTCGCACATCATGTCCAAATCATTTGAAAGTATCTCAAATTGATTGTGAAGCTCAACATAGTCACATAGATGATTGAACATGATGCACGAAAAATGCTAAAATCAGTACCTTCTGCAACTGTTGGCACTTTTTGGGATACTATGTCTTGAACATGAGGTAACTATTCACATAATCAGATATCACTGTATAGGAAACAGATTTACTGACGTGTAGACTTTCTTGTCAGGTTGGAAACAGGACCAAGCTGGACATCAAAGGTAAGTGATACATCTTACTTTTGTTCATATATATTGAATAATCTACTGTGTCAAACTGTATACAGTAGTAGTTCTTATATCACATAAGAAAATGTGCAATCCTCCATATAGTTACTGTACTATTGCACTATATACAAGTGTAAATGTAGTTACTATAAAGTACTTCTATCACCATATTTATTGTCTCTCTCTCTCTCATCTTGATCATTGTCCGTGCTTGCATAATTTACAAGATAACATGTATGCAGTGCAGAGGTAAGTGACTTATTCTTAGAAGTTGCTCTTCTTTGATATCACCATCTACAGATGTATCAGTAGTGAGGGGTTGTATCTTTATTTTTACTGTCTTTCTTTTCAGGACCCGGCTCTCAAACAAGAGGTCCAGCCAGTCTCGTCTTTGGATACAGGGCTAAGTAGAATTTTTTATTTTATTTTTTATTTTTAATCATTTAGCAGACGCTCTTATCCAGAGCGACTTACATGAGCAATTAGGGTTAAGTGCCTTGCTTAAGGGCACATCGACAGATTTTTCACCTAGTCAGCTCAGGGATTAGAACCAGCGACCTTTCGGTTAATGGCACAACGCTCTTACCCACTAAGCTACCTGCCGCCTTATATTTTATATTACTATAAAAAGATGTGTGAAAATGTGTTATATTTAATAATAATGTGTAGTAATATTCTCCCTCCATTTTATAATTGTTCTTCACAGGCCCAAGATGCAGACAGTCTCCATTATGTATCTCTGAATCTGAGCAACAAGAAGAACAGGTCTAGAAGACATGGAGGAAGAGACGGTGTACTCTCCCGAGTGGCACAGTGGTCTAAGGCCACTAGAGATTCTGGTTCGAGTCCAGGCTCTGTCGCAGCCGGCCGCGACCGGGAGACCCATGGGCGGCGCACAATTTGTCCAGCGTCGTCCAAGGTGGGGGAGGGTTTGGCCGGCAGGGATGTGGGTTCGTTTCCCACGTGGGGCCAGTATGAAAAAAACAAAACACAAAACAAACAAAAAAACATGTATGCATTCACTAACTGTAAGTGTAAGTGTCTTAACACCAAAACTTAATAGATGGCCAGTTTAATTAATTATTGGACAACATTAGCTTATAGTGTCTAAATAGGATTTTTCTATTTATCCCAGGCTGCAGCCAGAAGGTCTTCCCAGTTAACTTTTTACACCCATACTAAACTGTCAGGTGTTACACTTCAGTTAGAGCATGATTCTGTGAATGACAGGTAATGAGACTGACATACAAGGGACTTGTTTCATCCTGTAGTGTACGTTATTCCCCCATATACACTCATGATGCTCCACCCCTGTTACCCTGGTACAAATCAAGACATGTTGTAAACCAAACAGACCTCCTGTAGGTCATCAGGAGTACTCTAACTGTTACATGTGGTGGGGCCAAGTCTAAGGAAGATAACTGAGTTTCAGACCAAGAGCCTATACAGGTCCATGTACTGTAAAATGTAAAATTTGAAAATGTATCGTATGCTTACCAGATAACAATTTCTTCATTTCATATATTGTTTACTGAAGGAAATGCATCTGTTTTCACACTGCAACCTCAGTATTGTACAGTTTTTATCCAACCGGTGCTAGAAATATAAACAATGGTTCTACAAAATTAATTTATCATCTAGACACCTAAAAGCCTTTATGCTTCACCCACCCTGCACAACATATCCTACACAGTAAGCATTGGTCCACTAAAGGAATAGTTCACCCAAATTACACAATGTTGGTTTCTTTACCCTATAAGCAGTCTATGGACAAGGCATGACAGCAATCCATGCTTTGGTTTAGTTTTCCTGGCACTGTTTCCACATTTGTGGCTCAAATCCCATTGAAGTTATTGGACCGATATTAGCATTTTTCGCACATCATGTCCAAATCATTTGAAAGTATCTCAAATTGATTGTGAAGCTCAACATAGTCACTTATAGATGATTGAACATGATGCACGAAAAATGCTAAAATCAGTACCTTCTGCAACTGTTGGCACTTTTTGGGATACTATGTCTTGAACATGAGGTAACTATGCACATAATCAGATATCACTGTATAGGAAACCAATTTACTGACATGTAGACTTTCTTGTCAGGTTAGAAATGTGACCAAGCTGGACATCAAAGGTAAGTGATACATCTTACTTTTGTTCATATCTATTGAATAATCTACTGTATCAAACTGTATACAGTAGTAGTTCTTATATCACATAAGAAAATGTGCAATCCTCCATATAGTTACTGTACTATTGCACTATATACAAGTGTAAATGTAGTTACTATAAAGTACTTCTATCACCATATTTATTGTCTCTCTCATCTTGATCATTGTCCGTGCTTGCATAATTTACAAGATGAACAAGAGAACATGTATGCAGTGCAGAGGTAAGTGACTTATTCTTAGAAGTTGCTCTTCTTTGATATCACCATCTACAGATGTATCAGTAGTGAGGGGTTGTATCTTTACTGTCTTTCTTTTCAGGACCCGGCTCTCAAACAAGAGGTCCAGCCAGTCTCGTCTTTGGATACAGGGGTAAGTAGAATTTTTTATTTTATTTTTAGTCATTTAGCAGACGCTCTTATCCAGAGCGACTTACATGAGCAATTAGGGTTAAGTGCCTTGTTTAAGGGCACATCGACAGATTTTTCACCTAGTCGGCTCAGGGATTAGAACCAGCGACCTTTCGGTTACTGGCACAACGCTCTTATCCACTAAGCTACCTGCCGCCTTATATTTTATATTACTATAAAAAGATGTGTGAAAATGTGTTATATTTAATAATAATGTGTAGTAATATTCTCCCTCCATTTTATAATTGTTCTTCACAGGCCCAAGATGCAGACAGTCTCCATTATGTATCTCTGAATCTGAGCAACAAGAAGAACAGGTCTAGAAGACATGGAGGAAGAGACGGTGTACTCTCCCGAGTGGCACAGTGGTCTAAGGCCACTAGAGATCCTGGTTCGAGTCCAGGCTCTGTCGCAGCCGGCCGCGACCGGGAGACCCATGGGCGGCGCACAATTGGTCCAGCGTCGTCCAAGGTAGGGGAGGGTTTGGCCGGCAGGGATGTGGGTTCGTTTCCCACGTGGGGCCAGTATGAAAAAATCAAAAACACAAAACAAACAAAAAAACATGTATGCATTCACTAACTATAAGTCGCTCTGGATAAGAGCGTCTGCTAAATGACTAAAATGTAAAAAATACACTGGGGTCAGACAGTAAAACAATATAACAGACATCCATTAAAATTAATTAGCTCTTTATTGACTCTAGCTTTATTAGCTGTAATACTGTAACTGTAGCTACTAATTAATAAAGTAAATTGCTTCTGATTTGACATGGATTGGCTTGTGATAAGATGAATAAAGCGTTTAACAATAATCAAGACAATGGAAGTTGAATGTATTTATTTACGCCACACTCAGGCATCTTTAAAGAGGAACTGACATAGATTTAGCACCAACAAAACGTATTAAAATACACTATATATACAAATGTATACTGACAGGTGTATAAAATCACACAGCCATGCAATCTCCATAGACAAACATTGGCAGTAGAATGGCCTTACTGAAGAGCTCAATGACTTTCAACATGGCACCGTCATAGGATGCCACCTTTACAACAAGTCAGGACGTACAATCTCTGCCCTGCTAGAGCTGCCCCAGTCAACTGTATTGGGTACTAACTTCTAAACTTGAAATATGAAATATCCTTATTCCTGTTACCCTATTAGAACTGAGGGTATGGAAATCTACTGAGTGAGAAAGGGGAGTACAGCAAGAACATGGTTAAATCTCAGGTATCCTATGGAGAGGAGAAGGGTCACAGTCTGGTTCCAGTCAACAGATAAGGTAGGACAGCCGTGAGTTGGGGATGAGTGAGGAATTTGGGCCGAGGTCAGGTCAGATGAAATGAGAAAGAACAGGCATCACTAAAGTCCTGTCTAGCAACAGAGATGTATTGGCTGTCCATATGTGCAAGGAGGAGACTCAGCATAGGAGGAAGGTATACATACATGTGCTTGTGTAAACATGTCTTTGTCTTATGCAGCTGTTTGATCCAGTGGGTGAATAAACTTGGTTTGAGCTTTACTAGTCCTCCGTGAGTTTTACTCTGTTTGTTTAGAACCTAACAAATGTAAGGGCTGTTATTGTGAAGTGGAAACGTCGAGGAGCAACAACGGCTCGGCCGCAAAGTGATAGGCCACACAAGCTCACAGAACGGGACCACCGAATGCTGAAGCGCATAGTACGAAAAAATCGTCACTGCAGAGTTACAAACTGCCTCTGGAAGCAACGTCAGCACAATAACTGTTTGTTGGGAGATTCATGAAATGGCTTTGCATGGCCGAGCAGCCGCACACAAGTCTAAGATTAACATGCACAATTCCAAATGTTGGCTGAAGTGGTGTAAAGTTCGCCACCATTGGACTCTGGAGCAGTGGAAACGTGCTCTCTGGAGTGATGAATCACGCTTCACCATCTGGCAGTCCGACGGACGAATCTGGGTTTGGCGAATGCCAGGAGAAAGCTACCTTCCCCAATGCATAGTGCCCACTGTAAAGTTTGGTGGAGGAGGAATAATGGTCTGGGGCTGTTTTTCATGGTTCGGGCTAAGCCCCTTAGGGAAATCTTAATGCTACAGCATACAATGACATTCTTGATGATTCTGTGATTCCAACTTTTTGGCAGCAGTTTGGGGAAGGCCCTTTCCTGTTTCAGCATGACAATGCCCCTGTGCAAAAAGCGAGGTTCATTAAGAAAATGTTTGTCGAGATCGGTGTGGAAGAACTTGACTGGCCTGCACAGAGCTCTGACCTTAACCCCATCAAACACCTTTAGGATTAATTGGAATGCCGACTGTGAGCCAGGCCTAATCGTCCAAAATCAGTGCCCGACCACACTAATGTTCTTTTGGCTGAAGCCTTCCCAGATGAGTGGAGGCTGTTATAGCAGCAAAGGGGGGGACCAACTCCATATTAATGCCGGTGAATTTGGAATGAGTGTATGTACTTATACACCCTCTGGAAGAATATTACACATATTTTTTATTTTTTTATTTTGTGATAAGCAACAAGGGTGGACTGGCCATTGAGCATTTTAGGCAAATGCCAGATGGTCTGGTTCATTTTAAGCCCAGTGGGCCTTTCTAACTTGGGTTTTTCACAAAATAATATCAATATCTGGCTAGTAATGGGGGCCTCAGGTGAAAAAATGGGCCAGTGTGGGGGCCTCAAGGAAAGAAATGTGTTAGAAACGCCAAGGGGAATTTATAGTCCCAGTACGCCCCTGACAAGCGAGCACATAGATATGCACATTTTCATGTTTTCATACATTCATTGACATTTCTATAGTAATGAATGGGAAAGCAGCCGTGCGTACGGCAATTGTCAGCCTTGTCCAGGACTGGACTCTACAGAGACCGGTGCGCCATAACCAATCAGCTAGAGTAGGCCTTTTATACAAATAGGCCATGCCATTCACTTTGATGTGGCACTGTACTGGACTATGTTTACAGGCAGCAGAACAGCACAACTTTGTTTAGATCATTGTTCAGAAAGCAGCAGCAAAAGTGACAAAGGAAACCAAAATGGTTTTCTGCGAATATATAAATACTACAGGAGTTTTACTTTTGGTCCGACTGATCAAACAACCAACAGGTTTTCTCTCCCTCAGTTGCCTATGAACAACAACAACAACGATGTTAGCCTGAGCCAGATGAGCTAAGATCTAGCAAATTGAACGGTAGGTAAACCCTCTCAAACTTTTTCAGCATGTAGTTGACAGCCAAAACTGCTCTTTGAATACGATGGGCAATAGTAGCCTGCTCGGCCTCCTGCAGCCTGCTCCTAGTCCCATAATAACCCATGTTTTAACGAGTGGATGGGATTTACAGCTTCCTGCCTGCTCATTTGATCGATGCCAAATACATTTTGATTGTCAACTAAGAAATATGCTAACAGTCGTTCAGGTTTCAGTAAATAGGTAGCTAGTTTAGTTAGTCACATTTCTTGGTAGATAATCCCAATAGCTGTAGCCGCCAAAGCAAAAAAAAATAAGTAATGTTTTTTGGGAAAAGGTCTGCCACTTCCTCACTTGTCCAGGTGATAATATAACATCCTTCCAGCAGCTAGCTAGCTACAGTACAAGGCTCTGTGTCATTTTAGGTTTTAGCTAGCTACATTGTTTCGCTAGCTATCAAGCTATATAGCTACCTATATAAGTAGGCATACATAATTGTTTAAGCTATAGGCTTAGCCACATAATGTTACTACATAGCTAGATTGATTGTGTTGAGGTTCCCAATCATTGCACTTTTCTTCAGTTTTTTTCCAAATTATTGGGTCCCTTACAAAAAAAGATTGCAATTTTGAAACTGCTGTAAAAGTGCAGTAACTGCAGTCGACTGTGGTATTTTGGAAGGATTAACTGCCGAATAACTGCAGTGTGCTGCAAAATTACTGCAGTAAAAAAAAGTGTTATTTTGGACTCAGTATTTGCAGCACACTGCAGTTATACTGCACGCTAACTGCAGCCTTTTTCATAAGGGGTGAGTGAAACTGATACAGTTCATCCCCTGAATGGCTGGAGGCAGTAAACAATGTAACATTACCAGCTGTGATTTACAACCTGATGGCAATATTTCTTAGATTACTGTGGTATCGAAATAACGATGCCGATATGCTGTGATGACAAGAAATCCGCTGACACTGTCCTTGATTATAAAGGTTTATTACATCAAAGATTTCAGCGTCAATTTACAGACTCCTGCAGACATCTGGAGAACAACTGACCCAATCTCTAATATGTTATATTCTCCCCCTGCTTTGTTCCAACCATGGTATTTATAATATGTAACATAATATGGGTGGTTTTTCATTAGACCAATCCCTGGCCTTCACATAACAGACTCTCCTCTGTTTTAGGGGGCCCCTATAGTAATGCTTTCCAGATGCTTCCGCAAGCAGAGCCAACTTCCTCTAACACACCATTTGCAAACGTCAGCAAAATCATAAACTGTTTAGATACTACATATTTCCCCCCTTCGAGACTAATTAAGTCTCGAAAACAAAAAGAATAGGATTATGACAAATAACAATTTTTCTTATTGAGTAACTTTAGCAATAAACCAACATTTATGGAGAGTAAACACATTTTTCTATGGAGTGTAAATACATTTCTGGCAGGTTTCTTTCCAAATATCCATCAATCAATCAAGACAGTAAAATTCTCTCACGGCCCCTCTGCCCCAGGCGACCACCTAAGTACTCCAGATCAATTTATAAATCTTTATCAATGCATTTTAAACTATGATGCAATTGAATACACATGAAAGCCTCAGAAAACAAAATACAATCAAAAATGTCCACATTCAGGCTGGTAGACCCATCGGACCCCCCTGTGGATTCTCTCTGTCCCTGCCTAGACCCAATATCCCTAAGCTTCAACGAAATAAACAAAAACATCTGAGGTCCCCACATGTACCCAACAACAGAAAATATCATTCTTCAAAAATTAATACAGAAAGAATATGACACAAATTATGTATTACACATGCAAATATGTCTATATATATATCATTGCAGACACTGGAATGTAGTCCACTACACTGCATCTCCTCAGCAGTGTCGACTTTCAATGCAACGTCGATGATGGAATCTGAACATTTCCACACCTTCCATGTTCCACTTCCTCCAGTCCATTCATATTGTCCATGTTTGAGTATTTGAATCCCCTCTACACATTCCCCCATATGCTTCTGGAAGAAAAGAAAACACCAACCAGTATCTTTTGCAAAACAACACATGCAAATTAAAACATCAATATCAACAATAATGTAAAAATGATATATAAAATTAATCACATTCCATTTCCAACCTTTGATTCATAAGAACATACTAAATATCACAATAATATGTAAAGACGTGAAAAATGATCGGATATTCAAAATTTCCTAGAGTTACTTCAACCCTAGTTTTCATAACTTTTTAGTCTGACTTTTTCCCAAATTTTTTCAAAAACCATTTCACTGATTTATCCACAAAACACTTTCCCACTAATTTGAGGATATTTGATCGGGAAGTCCCCACCTGCTTATGACTTCTTTACACAAAAACTTTGCAACCGACTGAGCATCTTTTAGCTTAGTTGGACATATTATGCACCTCTTGGTGTAGAAATGTAACCAGGAATAACAGTCACACACCTGCGAACATTATTTTTCAGACAGATTGTGCACCTGCCTATGACATAGTCAACCTGTTCAAGCAAATATGGTGCCCAAAAACCATACTCCTTTGTGATCTTTCTCCTAACCTCCCCCCTTGCAACATGAGCTAACCCATGTGCTTCCTGAATCATCAGACCTAAGAGGTCTAGAGGCGCTACTATCAACCCCTCATGGTTTCTCCAAAGACCAGTAGCATCTTTGACGGCACCTCGGTCTAGCCATAACTGTTTGTCGATCGTAGAAGCAGCTTCTTGCATCAAAATCACATCCTTAAGCGTAATTTTTTCTTCCAAGTCCACTCCATGAGTGACCAGAAAAACTTTTCCCAATTTGTCCGCTCCTGTGACGGCTTTTGTAGCTTCATCAGCAGCTTTGTTCCCTTGTGTGACTTTTGACACATCTGTTTTATGAGCTGCACACTTAGCTATCGCTATCTCTTTAGGCTTCATCATAGCATGCAACAGTTTCATTATTTGCGCATGATGTTGTATCAGAGAACCATCCATTTTCTTAAACCCTCAACCTTTCCACACTGCTCCAAACAAATGACATACACTATGTGCATATGCTGAATCAGTGTATATCGTCACTCGCTTTCCTTCTGCTAACAAACATGCTTCTGTTAGCCCCACAAGTTCAGCAAGTTGTGCAGACGCAGGCTGTGGTATTACTTCAGCCTTTTCAACAACAAATCCAGTTCCTTGGGCTTTAACTACGGCATAGCCAGCACACAATTTATCTCCCACACGATAACAAGACCCATCAGTCCAATACTCCAGGTCTGCCTCACGTAATGGAAAGGCTTGCAAATCTGATCTAAGCCTTGAGTAGTTCTCTGCTTCTTGGACACAATCATGTGGCTCACCATCCTCTGAAGTTGGCAAATTCTCGGCTGGATTCACCGTATCACACCTCACTAGGGTGACATCTTCCTGCTCTAAGAGCCTATGATAGTCTCTAAGCCTAGGCATAGTCAATGTATATTTCCCATAGTTCAGAAGATTTCTGAGACTATGATGGGTAAGAATTGTTACAGGGTAACCCATCGTAACAGATTATGCTTTGTCATACATTGAATATACTCCCACCATTGCTCTGTAGCACAGTGGTAGCCCTAGTTCTACTTCTGAATAGGCAGTAGAGTAGTAGGAAATAGGATGAGGATTCGTCCCAGTGCCTGTCGGCTGATAAAGAACTGCACATGCATATCTACCTCCAGTAGAAGTAGACACATATAGCAAAACATTATTAGAGTAGTCTGGTAGTGTGAGTGCAGGTGCCTCCTGCAACCTCTGTTTGATTGTTTCAAATGCCACATGGCCTTCCTGTGTCCAGGAAAGGTTGCTATGGAGGTGACCATTTCCAGTATCCTTAACCATGGCTCTCAAAGGTCCCGTCAAACTAGTATAGCTCTCAACCCAAGCTGAAGAATAACCAGCAATACCAAGAAATGTCATAATCTCTCTGACAGTTCTAGGCTTCGGAGCCTTACGAATAGCTTCCAATTGACTGTCCGAAATGCTTCTATGTCCATGCATTATTTTCTGACCCAAATAAACAACCTTCTCCTGGCAATATTGCAACTTTTTCTGTGAAACCTTATGCCCCTTTTCTGCCAATACCTGTAGCAATTTAATTGAGTCTCTATGACATGTTTCCTTATTCTGTGAGCAGATAATTATATCATCTACGTACTGAATGACAGTGCTTTGCAATATCTGATCTATCCCTACCAAATCATCCTTCAGTACTTTATTGAAAATGTGGGGGCTATGCTTGTACCCCTGTGGCAAACGACTGTACTCATAGAACTGTCCCTTATATGTGAACCCAAATAAACCCTGACTTTCTACACTAAGTGGAACACTAAAAAATGCACCACATAAGTCTAACACCGTAAAATGTGTCACATCAGGAGGAATTTGGGCTAACAAGGTATGCGGGTCTGGCACTTCTGCTGGAAAGTCAGTCACTACCTCATTCACTGCTCTCAAATCATGAACCACACGATAAGTTTCATCTGGCTTTTTCACATGCAACAAAGGTGTGTTACTCTGAGGATTTTTTGTTGTCCTTAAAACACCTGCTTTCGAAAGTCCTTCAATTTGTGGTTCGATCCCTTGGATTGCTTCATCTTTCAATGGATACTGATTCTTCCAAGGAGGTCTTCCAAGTTCAACTTTCACCGGTTGGGCTGATTTCACAAGTCCAATATCGGTACTGTGTTGAGACCACAAACATTCTGGAACTTGTTGCAACATCTCCTCTTTCATAGGGTCTGAATCCATCTTCGCACTGCAAATAGATTCATGTGTGATCCGTACAGCTTGTGGCTCTCCTTGTCCTTGAGCCGAAATCATAATTTTGAGAAATCGCTGATCTTCACTCCTCCAAATCCCCAAATTCTCTTTCACCGGTACAAAAACAGCTTTCTCTGCTTCTGTCATCATTTCTCCTATTTGCTTCTGCTCATAACCTTCAGAAACCAACAAGGTCCCATGTGGCACACTCTTCTCAATCTCAAATTCTTTATCCAGATAATCGTCTGTGTTTATCTTCATAGCTGCTCCTTGTGATCTGTATAGACACCTTTTGTCATGCTTCCAAGTCCAACCACCTCTGCCAGTTTGCTCCTTTCTGGTGAGGGCAGTCCCATCTGCAGTTTAGCTCTCAAAATTGACTGCTCAATTTGACTCACATCTGGATCATTTCTGGTCATATTTCTCCACACTTGATGAACTCTTGACACATAGGCTCTCTGATTTTCTTGTTGTCCTAGTGGGTCAATCAGAATGTTGTCAGGATGCACATTTGTTGGAAACGTATCTTTCAGTGCTCTCCACAGCCGAATTCTACTTGCAGCCAACAATTCAGGATCATTCACCGCAGTCCCCACATATCAATGTGTCGAAGTCCAGCTCTCTGAAAAATTTCTCCCATACCTGGAATCCCAAGGAGATTAGCCAAAGTCTCTTAATGTCTCCTATGGCAGACTGTGTTCCCACCGTAATTTCTTCCAATTTTGAAATCCAAGGATATGCTCCATCTTGAAGAGTAGGCAGCTTCTCAAGTATATCTGACATATCGGTATTCTGCAAAGGCTTATACTCCAGGTTCTGTCCTCAAATTATCACTGGCATCATCTTCTTACTTGTGCTCCCTTGTCTTGGCCTCAATGTATACCTCTTCCCCAATTCTTGGGATCCTTTTTTCAGCAGTTTTTTCTTCTGTATCTTCAGCTTCTTGAGTTGTTCTTCCAGTTCTCTTACTTCTTCTAAATTATTGGCCTTATCCAGGCATGATACGCATCGGTCTATATCTTTTTCTATTTCTTCTGTGCTAGTCATTGTAGGATAAAATCCTCTTGAATATGAAGCACCTTTAATCTCAAAATCTTTATCGCTGTCTTCATCTTCACTTTCATCAGAACTTGAATCTCTTGTATTCTTCTTCTTCCAACTTCCATCACCCCTTCTTTCCGCTCTGGTCAACCTCCATCTGATCACAGGGTCATATCCACCCATGATCTCTTTTGAATCACTCTGATCATCATCATCATCATCTTCAAGTTCCATCCTCCTGAACCTCACTCCACCCTTAGTTTCCAGACATCTCGTTTTCTTCTTACTTTTGGAGTTTGGATTCATCTTTATGGTCGTTTCTGCTTGTCCTAGTAATTACTTTTGTAGTTTTTATGTCCTTTTTCCCCATTGTAATAACTATTTTATATTCCTTTATTGTGAATTATTTTATTATTATTATTATTTTAAACCAAATAATTTGTAAACCAAAAATACTTTAGACTATGTAGCTTATGTTTCCCTCCTTATATATATATATATATATATATATATATATATATATATATATATAATTTTTATATATATATATATATTTTTTTTAAATTAATTAATCAATTAATTTTTTAATAAAAAAATTTAGTGCCAATCTTACCACATCCAATCAGGAAAAGTAAAGGAAAGTAGTCAACTTCAGAGCAATCCAAAAAAGAAAGACCTGTAATCCAGCAACACTACAGCACTCACAAACAAATTGCTTAATAATCACCCAATTACCTTAATTTTACAGAATAATGTCAGTGCTGGATTTCCAACACAACTCTAATCAAACCAACTCATGCACAAAAAACTCCAATGTGCAATTCTTAATGACATCAATTGATCAGTCTGTTGCCAAGTCCCTGTCAAATTGTCACAACATGAAATATGCTAGGCACACACAATATCCTGTATGGGAAAGTAAGTTTTGTGAACAGAGCAGTACTGGCCTTGATTGGACTGGATCCGGAGCAGCACACACTCTCGCGTGACGCACTGGTCAGCACCTCCTCTCTCTCTCTGTCTCCTCCTTCTCGTCTCTCACATGACAGAAGAATAAAAGGAACAGACAAGAATTTAGTCTTTTATGCACTCACTGGGTTATTTCAACCATACAATACCCTTTTAGACATACCTATGTTCACATTCGCGCTAAGAAATAAGCAAACAGCTTAACTCAGGAATATTATAAATAGCGCAATAACATTTTATTTTATTTATTTATTTTATTATTTTTATTTTTAATCCGTCAACATATCTCTCATTTATAAATTCAATAGATCTCAATCAAATAGTTTCATAGTTAAGCAACACCCGATTTAACAAGCAGGATACTTTATTTGTGTGTAAGTCTCCACCTTTCTTCTCTGTCTGCATGTCACAGCAGCTCAGTGCAGGCAGGGGAGTCGCACATTTGCTCTACATAACTCTAAACTCATAAAATCCCACGCATGTGCAGTTCATTCACCAGTGCGATTTCAGAGTGAAAGGAGCTCTCTCCAAGCTAAACAACAGAAAGCAGACAGACCAGCTGTCCCTCCGTTATTCCCAACACAGACAAACAGTAACACTTAACAAAACTCACAAACCAACACAGAACATAGAACACAAATCCTACTTTGAAGTTTCTTAACTTCACTTATCCTAATCTGCAGATTTATAGTTATTTTCTTATCCATTACAAAACATCTCTATACAATCATAAAATCCTCCCTGTAGGCTCATAGTCTTTTAACAGTTATTAAACGTTCTCTTTTTATAGAGACTCAAACAAGGTTTTAACCTTAACATCCTCCCAGGGGCTCATCGTTTTTTAACAATTATTAAACGTTCTCTTTTATTAGAGACTCATAAGATTTTAACATTGACTAACATATTTCCTTACAAAAAACTAAAACCCCTGTTCTCAACCAAAACAATATATGTATATATCTCTAACATAAATCTTATCATAACATGAGTCAACACACAGCTGTAACACAACAGAGACGTCTTTACTAATTTGTTCCCGCACACACACACATGAAAATAATTCAATCAACAAGAATGCATTCATTCATTCGATACTCTAAAGCATGCTACCGTCGCTCCTTATTTCTCATCGTTCCTTCCTACATTTCTGCTACCTCGAGTTGCAGATATTCAATGAGAGGTTACTTCGAACATATACCTCATCAACTATATGTCGAGAGGTAACTTACAATCAAATGTATCTACCACAAACTCCAGTTCCCAGAACTGACCTTAAAAATCAACCTAGTGAGTTTTCAGGATTTTCGGCCCATCCTAATGATCGCCTCGTTTGAGGGCTTCCGTAGATCAGCGACGTCCTAATTAATGTAAATGTTCCTTATTTCCTGGCCTTATTCCTTCATGCTATTCCTTTTCCCTTTAATTTTATTCAAGCCAAATATCCCTGTGCCCAGTGTTATCAATTCCTATAGACACTCCCCCCTGTTTAGAATTTAGAAATTTAGAATGGATTCTTATCCCACAGCAAATAACAGCAAAGTGCACACACAAGTCTTCTCAAGTGTCAATAAGTTTGAAAAGAATGCAACATTCAACCATGAGTTTAAGGATAACACTCGCTTCTCAGTGGAAAATGGCCAAGAAAATAATCACCTAAGGATCTCACACATGCAGCTGTCAGATTCAGGCACCTACTACTGTGGGAGCTCTTATAGCAATATGATGGAGTTTGGAGAAGGAGCCATTCTCAATGTAAAGGGTAAAGAGAAAGTTAGTTTTTAAAACCTGAATTTAGAGATACAGTGAGGGAAAAAGGTATTTGATCCCCTGCTGATTTTGTACGTTTGCCCACTGACAAAGAAATGATCAGTCTATAATTTTAATGGTAGGTTTATTTATTTTATTATTTTATTATTTGAACAGTGAGAGACAGAATAACAACAACAAAATCCAGAAAAACGCATGTAAAAAATGTTATCAATTGATTTGCATTTTAATGAGGGAAATAGGTATTTGACCCCCTCTCAATCAGAAATATGTCTGGCTCCCAGGTGTCTTTTATACAGGTAACGAGCTGAGATTAGGAGCACACTCTTAAAGGGAGTGCTCCTAATCTCAGTTTGTTACCTGTATAAAATCCGCCTGTCCACAGTTGCAATCAATCAATCAGATGCCAAACTCTCCACCATGGTCAGTGGATCAGTGAAAATAGTTACAAAAATGTACCTACACTATAGTAAAATCTCCCTCCATTTCATAATTGTTCTTCACATGCCCAAGATGCAGACAATCTCTATTACGTAGCTCCCAGTGTCGGTCAGTGCCATTTAAGATGAGGCAGGACGATTTCATATTCCATTCACTCAGTTCAATGTAACATCAATAGGTTAATGCTACTACATGTTACTCAAATCTTCCTTATAAACATCATGAGGTTCCTACACCCTAGCCTATGATTGAAAGTTTACAACATAGGTGCACAAAGGTCAAGAGAAAGATTTGAGACACATATTGACACATTCAATACCTCCTTCCACATTTCTTGCCTGCATCAGCTGATACAGGGTGTAATCATTAGTACAACATTTGCAAACAAGAGTTTCTATTGGGCAAATCCAGGTATGTTTATCAACTTTTTGATCTGTTTGCTTCCGTTTAAGAAATGTTTTTCAACAGAATCGGCGTAATGAATATACCCCTGATCACGCATAAACACAGTTCACTTTCATAACAGCCACGTTGTATTCCTTTTCACAGCTATGCGCTCCCCTCCTTTCACTTTTTCCCTTCGCTTGTGGACTTCAGTACACAACACATCAGCTGTATGTGACCAGGCGAAAAAACCTTTCCAAGCCAAACCATATCATAACCGCTACACACAGCCTACATAGTTGTCACCATATTAGCTAAAGTAATGTCATCGTCAACATAGCTAATAGAACTAATGTGTTAGGAAACCTGCTACAATCATGCAGTAACGTTAAAGTGTGCAGTCAGGAAGCAGTTTAGCACTTACACCAGTGGGCCCCGGTGGCAATACATTTGTAAAACCAAAAGCTTACCATGACTTGGAATAGTTCCAGTGTTGAATAGTCATAGCCAGCTAGCTAACATAGCATCCTTCTGTTTGAGCAGGGTGTTTCAGTAGGCTATTGCTAGCTAAGTAAGTGAAAGTGAAAAAAATTGACGAAATCTCTCTCTATCTCTCTCTTGTTTCTCCTTCATTTTGGAAGAAATGTATTTGTTCAAAACTATAAAACTATTGTTTTTCTCTCTCTTTGAGTCAACTACTCACCACATTTTATGCAATGCAGCGCTAGCTAGCTGTAGCATATGCTTTCAGTTCTAGATTCATTCTCTGATCCTTTCATTGGTGGACAACATGTAAGTTCATCCTGCAAGAGCTCTGATTGGTTGTAGGACGTCCTCTGGAAGTTGACATAATTATTGTATAAGTCTATGGAAGGGGGTGAGAACATGTATTGAAGTCAATGTACCCAGAGGAGGACGGAAGCTAGCTGTCCTCCAGCTACACCATGGTGCTACCCTACAGAGTGCTGTTGAGGCTACTGTAGACCTTCATTGCAAAATAGTGTGTTATAATCAATTATTTTGTGACATGTGATTATATTTATTATAGTATTATCTTAAACTGATAACTTTTAAAAAGTTTTTAAATTTTTATATTTATGAAATTCACTGAGGAGGATGGTCCTCCCCTTCCTCCTCTGAGGAGCCTCCACTGGTAGCTCTGAATCTGAGTAACAAGAAAAACAGGTCTAGAAGACAGAGAAACAACATGGAGGAAGAGAAGGTGTACTCTGGGATCAGACAGTAGAACAATAAAACATACGTCCATTAAAATTCACGAGCTCTTTATTAACTGTATTAGTTTTGTTATTGTAACTGTAGCTAATAATACATTAAATGCATTGCTTCTCTGCCATTTGATATTGACTTGATCGTGATAAGATGAATAATGCATTCAACAATAATCAAGACAAAGGTTGTTGAATGTATTCATTTGGACCATACTCAGGCATTCTTTAAGTCGGAGTGTTGAAAAGTGTTTTCTCTTCTCATGCCACTAACACCCCGTCACACACACATCAACCTATTTACAGGTACTCTGTGGTCTGTGATGAAAACAAGATGAGGATGTCTCTACGCTTTGTTAGGGCCTGCTGGCCTATTGCATGCAATATCCTTTTCTCTCTCTCTCTCTGCTCTTTACTCTCTCTCTCTCTCTCTCTCTCTCTCTCTCTCTCTCTCTCTCTCTCTCTCTCTCTCTCTCTCTCTCTCTCTCTCTCTCTCTCTCTCTCTCTCTCTCTCTCTCTCTCTCTCTCTCTCTCTCTCTCTCTCTCTGTGGTTTTCAGCCGGATGTTAGAACTCTTAGTTCTCTCATACTGTAGGCTATACTACTTACTCTTCAAGTTGACCATTTTAGCAACATTAAACCAACACTTTTAATGAGGCAGCTTATCTATACCAAGTCAACTAAAATGTGTGAAAAAACACAATGAGCTATATATTAGGTAATTTGACGTAGAGATCAGGACAGTATTCTCAATCAGTGTGATGTTAGGCCACTAGAACCATGGACCTACTCAATAACAATATCATGGGAGGGCATTCTATCTATCTATTAATTTGAGTGTAAATCCTGAATGAGCGATCACTAAAAGAAAACCACTGTATTGCATTTGCTGTGTTTGTCATGTTTTCTTCATAGATGTCTTTACTGAGGTGAAGTGACTGATAGAAGCCCTAGTGGATGACAGTGTCATAGAATGCACGTTCAAAACAGGTCACACATTTGAGTCTCTTAGACAACAGTAGCTGCAGTGATAAAGAATAAGTGAAACTGTGCTCCAAAAATTACTGCTCAATTTGTAGAAATCTAAACGATAAGATTCTACCTGTAGGAAAATTCTGTGACTCTGAACTGCACAAGACACACGTAAATGCCACAGTCGTGCCTGAATGAGGCGTCAACCAAAATAATTCGGTCCAGTTCGACCAATCACCTGTAACTCCACTGTTGAAGTGTTGTCTACATGGGTGGACTCTTTCCACTGAAGACCCAAGTTGTGAAGCGTTGACAACTTTAAAGATGATCACACTGTGTCTGATATTTCCACTTCTCGTAGAGATGGGTAAGTCAATCTTTTACATTTCTCTGCTTATGTGAGGTCCACACTTGATTTGGAGACACAAGGTATCCAATTATTGTTGTACAGACACCTTGACAATCCAAAGATGTATTTGAGGTATGTAACAGCTTAATATATTTTTATGTTCTCTTGTTCATGGATTAGCTGGGACTGAGTCCTCACCCATCAGTCAGGAGAATGGTCTCATTTCAGCCAACGTTGGAGACGCAGTGGTTTTGGTCTGCTTCAACAAAGTCGACACAGGAGTAATGTTCTCTTGGTACAAGCAAACATTTAGAAATGTCCCTCAGCTCATCTCAACCATCTATAAGTATAACAGTAATGCAACATTTTACCATGAGTTTAAGGATAACCCTCGCTTCTCAGTGGAAGGTGGCCAAGGAAAAAATCACTTAATGATCGAAGACGTGGAACTCTCTGATTCAGGCACATACTACTGTGGAAGTTCTTATGGAAACAATTTGCAGTTTGGACAAGGAGTCATTCTCATCATAAAAGGTAAAGAGAAAGTTACTATTATGAAAATATTTTTTGTAAATGTGAATTTGCAGATATACAGTGTAAATATGAGGTATTCTCTTAATCAGATGAGATCTTTATTGAATAAATGTTGATTTAAAACACTTGCCACAGGGATATTTTAGAGAGATTAAATGGGTTTATTGGCCTTCTTGTCAGGTTCAGGGTCCAGAAATCTGCCTGTACTCCAGCAGCCTGTGTCTGAGTCAGTCCAGCCCGGAGACTCTATGACTCTGAACTGCACAATACACACTGAGACCTGTGCAGGAGAACACAGTGTCTATTGGTTCAGACATGGCACAGGAGAATCCCATCCAGGAATCATTTATACCCTTGGGGACAAGGGTGATCAGTGTGAGAAGAGCCCTGAGGCTGGGTCTCCTACACAGAGCTGTGTCTACAACCTCCCCAAGAGGAACCTCAGCATCTCTGATGCTGGGACTTACTACTGTGCCTCATGTGGGGAGATACTGTTTGGAAACGGGACCAAGCTGGACATCGAAGGTAAGCTGTGCATAACCAAAATACACTACTCATTTTCTCTCAAATGGTAGGAAATATAAATATGTAAATCTATCACCTTCAATTCATAGTAGATTTCAAATATAACTTTTATATCTAACGTTTATGCCAAAACCACTGAGAAAAAGAACAATAGAAAATAATCAAGCCTTGTTTTTTAAGTTTCAGACCTGTTGGGTGATCAGAGTAATATTATTTTTGTCATCATTCTATCTTGCCTGACAACTGCTGTGATTCTGAGTGTGGTTGTCAACGTTATCCTCTGTGTGAGAATGAAGAGGTCACGATGTGAACACTGTGCAGGTAGAGTAAAAGTCTTCATACTAATAGTAATAGTAAGAAAAGTTATAGATAAAAAAGTAGGGTGGAGGCTAGCTCTCCTTTTACCACTTCCCTCTCTGGACATTGTTTCATTTCACAAGCCTAATTCATTTTGAAGCAGAAAATATGACATACATAGTATGTTTCCAGTGTTTTAAATGATTTTTCATTGTCTTTTAGCAGGGACCCATTCTCAGCAGAGCCAGTATGGGAATCCTCATGCCAACACGTCAGACCAACAGGTCAGCAGAATTGCTGTATCAAGAGTGGAGTATTAAAGCTAAAGATTACAGCATTAAATTTGTCTGAATTGAGTGAGTCTGTGTTTCATCCCCATAGCTCCACGGTGACGATGATGGCCTGAACTATGCTGCCCTGAAGTTCACTGACAAGAGTACCAAGCCCAGGAGACAGAGGAGGGAACAGAGAGAACAGAGAGAGGAAGAAACCATCTACTCTGGTGTGAGTCATCAAGACAGGATGTGACAGTCCTCCAATCAACATAATTTTAAGTTTAGCCCTACTGTCCTCCACTTTGAGCTTGACTGTGTCCGTGTGACTTGGCTATTTTGTACATTCCTCATTTGTTGTAAAATGTAATACTCGGGCCTAGCTGAAGAGATTGTCACTGCATTGGCATACTCTCCTAATATCAATGTAGAATCATTCAGATGCAGAGCGTACTTGTCCAGCAAGTGGAAAGCTGATACTAGGATGGTTTCAGAAGTCTCAAATTCTCACCAATAGTGGTTGAGGTTGACTTACTGGATACATTTGTTTTTGTAGAAATTTATATCATGATTTTGCAAATGTCTGAACTCTTCCTTTTGATGATAAAAGTTATAACATTGAACTCTGTAACCTGCCTTTATGCGTGTGTGATAGTTCAATAAACATGATTTTATTTCCTACATTTAATGACTTGCCCAATTCTTACGACTTATTTGCACGAGGTAATCTTATGTTAGAATTTCTTCCACTTTGACATTAGTGTTTTGTGTAGACCGTTCACAAAAAATGATAATTAAATCAATTTTAATCCCACTTTGTATCACAATAAAATGTGAAGTAATCCAATGTTGGTGTAGACTTTCTATAGGCACTATATTTACCACTAGTCTCAGCAAATGACGCAAATGATGAAAAAATACAAACCATTAACTCTGACTTTACACCGTTTGAAAATAAATAGCACATCTTTTTGATAGCTTAAGCATTTTAGAGAGAAATGCATAATTGATTAATCGATAAAAACATACTATACTATACTTCCTCTTCAAACAACCTAAAAGGTGTATGTAGATACACATTTCCACTGATGCTGTCACTTCACTTTGTCTCTTGACCCTCATAGTTGTTCTGTTACACCAGACCAGACGAGAGAGAAGAAGCTGAAGGATGTTCAGGTTGTTTCTAGACCTGGTTATTATTGCAGTTTAACAACTTAAAATACTATTGGTAAACCAAGGATTCTAATATTTCATACTACTGAATCAATGTTTGATTCGCACATTCAGGGAAACCGAACACTGTACACCACACCCAACCAGGACTTAGTGATAATGTAACTAAAGTAAGTAAATGTTGTATGAGTTATCTTCACTGCATTTCATTTATAGTGGACACGGAGGACATCGGCAATCCAAGTCCTCTTCTGCACGCCTATCTTGGAGACAATGTGACTCGCCAATGCTTCTATCCAGACAGATATTCTTATATCTCATGGTACAAGCTTAATGTAGGACAGAAGCCTCAACTTGTATTAACAATTTACAAATATGATGGTGGTGCAACATTTCACAGTGAGTTTAAGGATAACCCTCGGTTCACAGTGCAAAGTGGAAATTGACTTTATCATCTACATATCTCCAACACTCAGCCATCTGACACAGCCACATATTTCTATGGGGGAATTAATGTTAATGTGATGGAATTCAAAAACGGGATATTTATCATTCTGAAAGGTAGGCTATTGTTTTATTAACAGTAATGTTGTAAAATATGGCTAATTATGTTAATTGTTCAAATGTGTTAATCCCTCATCTAAAGTTGTGAACTAACTTTTTATTTCAGGATCAAGCAAAACTTTTGTACATCAGCTTGTGTCTGAGTATGTCCAGCCAGGAGACTCTGTCCCCAGTGAACGTTGCACCCCTGAAATTACACATTGGTTTCCTTACCCTATAAGCAGTCTATGGACAAGTTATTACATTTACATTTTAGTCATTTAGCAGACGCTCTTATCCAGAGCGACTTACAGGAGCAATTAGGGTTAAGTGCCTTGCTCAAGGGCACATCGACAGATTTTTCACCTAGTCAGCTCGGGGATTAGAACCAGCGACCTTTCGTTTACTGTCACAACGCTCTTAACCACTAAGCTACCTGCCGCCCGGTAGGTAGCAATCCATGCTTTGGTTTAGTTTACTTGGCACTGTTTCCAAATGCTAATTTTTTAGCATATGTGGCACAAATCCCATTCAAGTCATGGGACCGATATTAGCCTTTTTCACACATCAAGTCCAAATCATTTAAAAGTATCTCAAATTAATTCTGAAGCTCAACAAAGTCACCTATAGATGATTGAACATGATGCGCGAAAAATGCTAAAATCAGTACCTTCTGCAACTTGTTGCACATTTTTGAATACTATGTCTTGAACTTGAGGTAACTATTCACATAATCAGATATCACTGTATAGGAAACAGATTTACTGACGTGTAGACTTTCTTGTCAGGTTGGAAACAGGACCAAGCTGGACATCAAAGGTAAGTGATACATCTTACTTTTGTTTATATTTAGATCACATAAGAAAATGTACAATCCTCCATATAGTTACTATACTACTATACTATATACAAGAGTATATGTAGTTACTATACAGCACTTCTATCAGCATATTTATTGACCATTGTCCTTGCTTGCATAATTTGCAAGATTAACAAGAGAATATACAGTATCTGCAGTGCAGAGGTAAGTGACTTATTTTTTTTAGATGCTCTTCTTTGATGTCACCATCTACAGATGTATCAGAAGTGAGGGGTTGTATCTTTATCTTTTCTGTCTTTCTTTTCAGGACCCGTCTCTCAGACAAGAGGTCCAGCCAGACTCGTCTTTGGATACAGGGGTAAGCAGAATTTATTATATTTTGTATTACTGTAAAAATGTGTAAAAAAATGGTTATATTTATTAATAATGTGTAGTAATAGTCTCCCTCCATTTTCTAATTGTTCTTCACAGGCCCAGGATGCTGACAGTCTCCATTATGTAGCTCTGAATCTGATCAACAAGAAGAACTGGTCTACAAGACAGAGAAGCAACATGGAGGAAGAGATGGTGTACTCTGGGATCAGACAGTAAAACAATTCAACAGACGTCCATTCAAATTAATTAGGTATTTATTGACTCCAGCTTTATTAACTTTATTAGCTGTATTACTGTAACTGTAGCTACTAATGAATGGAGTAAATTGCTCTGATTTGACATGGGACTGGCTTGTGATAAGACGAATAAAGCATTTATGTCACGGTTTACTAAGCCAGAACCCAGAAGCAGACCAGGACAAGGTGAGTTGAAACGAAGGTGAGTATTTATTTAACAGATTCAAAAAACGATGTAGAATAATCCAGGGGACAGAGCGGGCAGCGGAGATGAGTAGGTGGAGGTGCAGGGGCAGATCCAAGAATGGCTCGGCAGCCGCCGACAACCAGGCAGGGGTTGGGTGAAGGTTCCGGGAGATTGACTGCAGATAGAAACAAAACGGAGGTAAGTACACGGCAAGCCAACAAGGTGCAAAACAACAAAACTAACGCTAGAAACTCCAAGGCTGATACACTGACAAACATACTGTTCATGGCTAACGATCTGGCAGAGAATGGATGTCAGGTCAGGGCTTAAGAAGGGTGATGATCAGGACCAGGTGTGCAGACCGCTGATGAGATGCAGGTGCGGTTAATCGGGAGATCTCCCGCCTAGCAACGTCGCCCGGCAACCAGGCCGGGAGCGTTCACGAACCCACAGGAAACTGGAGATTCCGAGCAGAAAAATGGCAACACAGGCAGGAACCGACTCAGGATGCAGGGGGTTCATGACAGTACCCCCTCCGCCGAACGCCACCGGGCGGACTACCCGGAGCGCCAGGATGGAGGCGGTAGAAGTCACGAAGGAGGTCAGCATCAAGGATCTGGCGCCGAGGAATCCAACTCCTCTCTTCAGGACCATACCCCTCCCAGTCCAAGAGATACTGGAAACCCCGGCCCCGCCGTCTGGAATCCATAATGCGGCGCACCGTGTAGGCAGGACCACCTCCGATCATCCGAGGGGGAGGAGGAGGAGGCGGAGGGGGTAACAGAGGACTGAGGAGAACAGGCTTGAGGCAGGAGACATGAAAGGTGGGATGGACTCTGAGTTCGTTCTAGGTAACTTGAGTCGAACCGCAACCGGATTGATCACCTTCTCCACCACAAACGGACCAATGAACTTCGGTGACAGTTTCTTAGACTCAGTCCGCAGAGGAAGATCCCGTGTGGCCAACCAGACCCTATCTCCGATGGTATAGGTGGGGGCGGGTATCCAGCGACGATTCGCCTGGAGCTGATACCGGTCAGAAACTCTAAGGAGGGCCTTTCTGGCCCGATGCCAGGTCCGGTGGCAACGACGAATGTGGGCCTGAACAGAGGCACTGAGAGATCCTTCTCCTGAGAAGGAAACAAGGGAGGTTGGTAGCCATACAGGCACTGGAAGGGAGACATCCCAGTGGCAGATGTAGGGAGAGTATTGTGGGCATACTCAACCCAAGGCAACTGAGAGACCCAGGAGGTGGGGTTTGAGGAGACCAGGCAGCGTAGCGTGGATTCCATCTTCTGGTTGGCTCTCTCCGCCTGACCATTAGATTGGGGGTGAAAACCAGATGTGAGACTGACTGTAGCTCCAATGGCCAAACAGAAAGACTTCCAGACAGCAGAGGTAAACTGAGGGCCACGGTCGGAAACTATGTCACTGGGCAACCCGTGGACCCTGAAAACCTCCTAACCAGGATCTCGGACGCTCTCAGAGGCCGAGGGAAGCTTGGAAATGGGCACAAAGTGGGCGAACTTGCTGAATCTGTCCACGATAGTCAGAATGACCGTGTTCCCCTCAGAAGAGGGCAACCCAGTGACAAAGTCCAGGGCCAGATGCGACCATGGTCACCAGGGAATAGGGAGGGGGTGAAGTAGTCCAGAGCTGGCCCGGTTGGCACTCTTATTCTGCGCACACTGGACAGGCAGCAACAAACCTCCGAGTATCTTCTCCATGGCTGGCCACCAAATCGTCTCGACGGGTAACGCCATCGTCCCGAGCCACGCCAGGGTGACAAGCCATCTTGCTGGCATGGGACCATTGGAGGACAGCAGAACGAACCGACTCAGGCACAAACAAACGACCGGGTGGGACCGTTACCGGGACCGGGCTGCGTCCGAAGGGCCGCCATAACCTCCTCCCTCAATCCTCCACATAACTGCTCCCACGACACAGTTCCGGGGAAGAATCATCTCGGTCTTGGCCCCACTCTCCTCCGTCTTGGAGAACATCCGGGACAAGGCGTCCGCCTTGCCGTTCTTAGACCCAGGTCGGAACGTCAGGGAAAAATTAAAGGTCCCAAAAACAAAGCCCACCTGGCCTGACGGGAGTTGAGGCGTCTAGCCGATTGCACGTAAGCAAGATTCTTGTGGTCGGTCCAGACAATAAACGGTTGCTCCGCCCCCTCCAACCAGTGGCGCCACTCCTCCAAGGCAAGCTTCACCGCGAGAAGCTCCCGGTTACCCACATCGTAGTTCCTCTCCGCAGACGAAAGACGACGAGAGTAGTAGGCGCAGGGATGGAGTTTCCCGTCAGTGGAGCATCGCTGGGACAGGATGGCGCCAACCCCCACATCAGTGGCGCCACTTCCACGACGAACTGACGGGCCGTGTCAGGTTGAGAGAGAATCGGTGCGTTGGGGAATCGCCTCTTCAAATCCAGGAACGCTCGGTCCGCCTCAGGATTCCAACTGAAGGTCCTGGTACTGGAAGTCAGGGCAGTTAAAGGAGCGGCCACACGGCTGTAATCCCGGATGAATCTGCGGTAGAAATTCGCAAACCCCAGAAACCTTCTGGAGCTGCAATCTCGTGCTGGGCTGGGCCCATTCCAGAACCGCCTAACCTTCTCCTGGTCCATCCTAATCTCTCCCCTGGAGATGATGTACCCGAGGAAGGATGTAGTGTGGGCGTGAAATTGCACTTCTCGGCCTTCACGAACAGGCGATTCTCCAACAATCGCTGCAGAACCTGCCTGACATGCTGGACGTGGCTGGAAGGTTCCTTCGAGAAGATAAGAATGTCATCCAGGTAAACAAACACAAAGAGACCGATCATATCTCTCAGGACATCATTCACCATACTCTGGAACACTGCTGGAGCATTGGTCAGTCCAAACGGCATCACCTGATACTCGGTGACCCATCGGTGTGTTGAAACCCGTCAACCACTCGTCCCCCTCTCTGATCCGGACCAGGTGATACGCACATTGCGAGGTCTAGCTGGTGAACACAGTAGCACCCTGCAAGGAGTCGAAGGCAGAGCTCATCAAGGGCAGGGGATACTTGTTCTTGACCGTGATATCATTCAACCCCCGATAATCAATACACGGTCGAAGAGAGCCATCCTTCTTACCCACAAAGAATAATCCTGCCCCCAGGGGTGATGACGAGTGACGAATGAGACCAGCAGCTAGGGACTCCTTGATGTAGGTCTCCAAAGCCTCACGTTCAGGTCGGGAGATGCTGTATAACCGTCCCTTGGGATAGACAGCTCCAGGGAACAGGTTTATGGCACAATCATATGGTCGGGTGGGGAGGGAGTGACAGAGCCCTCTGCTTACTGAACACTTCCCCCCAAATCGTGATATGTCTCGGGAACCAGGGACAAATCTTGGGGTTTAGCCTCAATCACCTGACTGGGAACAGAATGGGAACAGGCAGTCTTGAGGCAGTTAGCATGACAATCAAGGCTCCAACTAGTTACCCTGCCAGTCACCCAATCGAACGTGATTGTGTTCTTTCAGCCAGGGGTATCCAAGGACCAGAGGAACATGGGAAGAAGGCAGAATGAAGAATGAGATCACCTCAGAATGATTCCCTGACAACAGCATCTTAACCGGTTCCAGTCCTCATCGTGATACGCGCCAGACTACCGCCGTTCAGAGTGGTAGCTTCAATGGCTTCCGGTGGTCGCTCCTTGGACAGCCCCAGCTGTTCCTCCACCGGCATCAATAAAGCTTCCATCGGCACCTGAATCGACGGCAAAGCGTTAATCGCTAAACTCTGATTCCTGTTCATGAGTGTAGCCGGAAACGGGGTCTGACAGAGGTATTGAGAGGTTGAAACTGGCTCGCTAAAAGTCCTCCCAATTTTAGCGAGCCGAGCAGTTTGACGACCGCCGGGAACAAGTGGAGATGTAATGTCCCGAACTACCACAGTAGAGGCAGCAGTTGGCCTTACGCCCATGTTGGCGCTCCTCCTTGGTTAACCCGTGCCGTCCCACTTGCATGGGTCCAGAATCTGGAGGCAGGACCTCTCCACTAATCCTATTGGTGGACAATGATCGACGTATTCTGGTCCACCCCCTGACCTGACTGGGAACCGAGAAGCTGATTGATTGGACGGGCCCCATTGCTTCTCCCTCCTTCTCTCTCGAACTCTGTTATCCACCCGAATAGACAAGGCTACCAAGCTGTCCAGGTCACTAGGCTCCGGATAGGAGATCAACTCATCCTTGAGCTGCTCCGACAGCCCCTGGTAAAAGGCCGCTTGCAGAGACTCCTCATTCCACCCATCTCACAGCCAACGTCCTGAACTCGATCACGAAGTTGGCAACGCTGCGAGTTCTTGGCGAAGCGAGAACAGGCGCCTAGCTGCGTCCATACCTCAGACGGGGATGGTCAAATAGCTTCCTCATCTCGGCCGTGAACTCCTGGTATGAAGCCATGCAGGTGTCCTGTCGTTCCCAAACGGCTGAAGCCCACTCCAGAGCTCGACCACGCAGCAACTCAATGACAAAGGCTATCCCTAGCCTTGTCTGTGGCATAAGAGTGGGGCTGTAGATCGAACACTAATCCACACTGCATAAGGAAAGAACGGCATCTTCCAACTCCCCTCATATTTCTCAGGCGCGGAACCTTGGGCTCACGGAAGGGCACAGCTCCAGAAGCGGCAGGCGAGATGGGTGAAACCGGTCGTGGATTCTCCACCCGGCAAACTGAGCTGAGCCTGGATCTTCGTCAGACTGGTAGAAAAGTTCCGAACGGACAATGCTATCTCCTGTAGTGCCGTGCTATGTTGTCCCAACATCTTCTCCTGATGGGTAATGGCATGGCGAACAGAGTCCAGGTCCGCTGGGTTCATTTCTGGCCGGATCGTTCTGTCACGGTTTACTAAGCCAGAACCCAGAAGCAGACCAGGACAAGGTGAGTTGAAACGAAGGTGAGTATTTATTTAACAGATTCAAAAAACGATGTAGAATAATCCAGGGGACAGAGCGGGCGGCGGAGATGAGTAGGTGGAGGTGCAGGGGCAGATCCAAGAATGGCTCGGCAGCCGCCGACAACCAGGCAGGGGTTGGGTGAAGGTTCCGGGAGATTGACTGCAGATAGAAACAAAACGGAGGTAAGTACAACGGCAAGCCAACAAGGTGCAAAACAACAAAACTAACGCTAGAAACTCCAAGGCTGATACACTGACAAACATACTGTTCATGGCTAACGATCCGGCAGGGAATGGATGTCAGGTCAGGGCTTAAGAAGGGTGATGATCAGGACCAGGTGTGCAGACCGCTGATGAGATGCAGGTGCGGTTAATCGGGAGATCTCCCGCCTAGCAACGTCGCCCGGCAACCAGGCCGGGAGCGTTCAGGAACCCACAGGAAACTGGAGATTCCGAGCAGAAAAATGGCAACACAGGCAGGAACCGACTCAGGATGCAGGGTTCATGACAATTTAACAATATTCAGGACAAAGGAAGTTGAATGTATTTATTTAGGCCAAACTCAGGCATCTTTAAAGAGGAACTGACATAGATTTTTCAAAATCAAACTTATTAAAATACAGTATATATACAAAAGTATGTGGACAACCCTTCAAATTAGTGGATTCAGCAATTTCAGCCACACTCGTTGCTGACAGTTGTATAAAATAGAGCACACAGCCAAACAATCAACAAAGACAAACTTTGTCAGTAGAATGGCCTTACCGAAGAGCTCACTGACTTTCAACATGGCACCAACAAGTCAGTTCGTAACATTTCTGCCCTGCTAGAGATGCCCCGGTCAACTGTAAGTGCTGTTATTGTGAAGTGGAAACATCTATGAGCAACAACAGCTCACCCACGAAGTGGTAGGCCACACAAGCTCACAGAACGGGACCTCAGAGTGCTGAAGCGTGTAACGCGTTAAAATACATTCTCTGGAAGTATATGACACCTTTTTTAATTCATTTTGTGATAAGTGACAGGGGCAGACTGGCCATCTAGCATTTTGGTCAAATGCCAGATGGGCTGGTTCATTTTAAGCCCAGTGGGCCTGTCTAACTTGAGTTTTTCACGCGAAAATATCACTATCTGGTTAATAATGGCTGCCTCAAGTGAAAAAATGGGCCAAAGTGGGGACCTCAAGGATAAAAATGGGCCGGTGTGGGGGTCTCAAGGAAAAAAATGGGCCACTGTGTTAGAAATACCTAGAACAATTTCTAGTCCCAGTACGCCTCTGACAAGCGAGCACATACAGTGGGGAGAACAAGTATTTGATACACTGCCGATTTTGCAGGTTTTCCTACTTACAAAGCATGTAGACATCTGTAATTTTTATCATAGGTACACTTCAACTGTGAGAGACGGAATCTAAAACAAAAATCCAGAAAATCACATTGTATGATTTGTAAGTAATTAATTTACATTTTATTGCATCACATAAGTATTTGATCACCTACCAACCAGTAAGAATTCCGGCTCTCACAGACCTGTTAGTTTTTCTTTAAGAAGCCCTCCTGTTCTCCACTCATTACCTGTATTAACTGCACCTGTTTGAACTCGTTACCTGTATAAAAGACACCTGTCCACACACTCAATCAAACAGACTCCAACCTCTCCACAATGGCCCAGACCAGAGAGCTGTGAAAGGACATCAGAGATAAAATTGTAGACCTGCACAAGGCTGGGATGGGCTACAGGACAATAGGCAAGCAGCTTGGTGAGAAGGCAACAACTGTTGGCGCAATTATTAGAAAATGGAAGAAGTTCAAGATAACTGTCAATCACCCTCGGTCTGGGGCTCCATGCAAGATCTCACCTCGTGGGGCATCAATGATCATGAGGAAGGTGAGGGATCAGCCCAGAACTACACGGCAGGACCTGGTCAATGACCTGATAGAGCTGGGACCACAGTCTCAAAGAAAACCATTAGTAACACACTACGCCGTCATGGATTAAAATTCTGCAGCGCAAACAAGGTCCCCCTGCTCAAGCCAGCGCATGTCCAGGCCCGTCTGAAGTTTGCCAATGGCCATCTGGATGATCCAGAGGAGGAATGGGAGAAGGTCATGTGGTCTGATGAGACAAAAATATAGCTTTTTTGGTCTAAACTCCACTCGCGTGTTTGGAGGAAGAAGAAGGATGAGTACAACCCCAAGAACACCATCCCAACCATGAAGCATGGAGGTGGGAAACATCATTCTTTGGGGATGCTTTTCTGCAAAGGGGGACAGGACGACTGCACCGTATTGAGGGGGAGGATGGATGGGGCCATGTATCGCGAGATCTTGGCCAACAACCTCCTTCCCTCAGTAAGAGCATTGAAGATGGGTCGTGGCTGGGTCTTCCAGCATGACAACGACCTGAAACACACAGCCAGGGCAACTAACGAGTGGCTCCGTGATGAAGCATCTCAAGGTCCTGGAGTGGCCTCAGTCTCCAGACCTGAACCAAATAGAACATCTTTGGTGGGAGCTGAAAGTCCGTATTGCCCAGCGACAGCCCCGAAACCTGAAGGATCTGGAGAAGGTCTGTATGGAGGAGTGGGGCCAAAATCCCTGCTGCAGTGTGTGTGCAAACCTGGCCAAGACCTACAGGAAACGTATGATCTCTGTAATTGCAAACAAAGGTTTCTGTACCAAATATTAAGTTCTGCTTTTCTGATGTATCAAATACTTATGTCATGCAATAAAATGCAAATTAATTACTTAAAAATCATACAATGTGATTTTCTAGGATTTTTGTTTTAGATTCCGTCTCTCACAGTTGAAGTGTACCTATGATAAAAATTACAGACCTCTACATGCTTTGTAAGTAGGAAAACCTGCAAAATCGGCAGTGTATCAAATACTTGTTCTCTCCACTGTAGATATGCTAAAACCGGTGTGCCATAACCAATCAGCTAGAGGAGGCCTTTTATGCAAATAGGCCATGCTATTCACTTTGATGTGGCACTGCACTGGACTGTGTTTTCAGGCAGCAGAACAGCACAGCTTTGTTTAGATCATTGTTCAGAAAGCAGTAGCAAAAGTGTCAAAGGAAACCAAAATGGTTTTCTGCAAATATATAAATACTACAGGAGTTTTACTTTTGGGAACTTTATAGTCCTATTGATCAAACAACCAACAGGTAGGCTATCTCTCCCTCAGTTGCCTATGCAAACCAACAACAACGATGTTAGCCTGAGCCAGAGGAGCTAAGATCTAGCAAAGGGAAGGGTAGGTACAGTGCCTAGCAAAAGTAGTCATCCCCCTTGGCGTTTTTCCTATTTTGTTGCATTACAACCTGTAATTTCAATGGATTTGTATTTGTATTTCATGTAATGGACATACACAAAATAGTCCAAATTGGTGAAGTGAAATACGTAAAAATGTATGCACACATGACTGTAAGTCGCTTCGGATAAAAGCGTCTGCTAAATGGCATATTATTATTATTATTATTATTATTATTATTATTATTATTATTATTATTATTATTATTATTATTATTATATGTATTCACCCCCTTTGCTATGAAGCCTCTAAATAAGATATGGTGCAACCAATTACCTTCAGAAGTCACATAATTAGTTAAATAAAGTCCACTTAACATTTAAGTCATTTAGCAGACGCTCTTATCCAGAGCGACTTACATGAGCAATTAGGGTTAAGTGCCTTGCTTAAGGGCACATCGACAGATTTTTCACCTAGTCGGCTCGGGGATTAGAACCAGCGAACTTTCAGTTACTGGCACAATCCTCTTAACCACTAAGCTACCTGCCGCCCCACTTGTGTGCAATCTAAGTGTCACATGATCTCAGTATATATACACCTGTTCTGAAAGGCCCCAGAGTCTGCAACACCACTAAGCAAGGGGCACCACAAAGCAAGTGGCACCTTGAAGACCAAGGCGCTCTCCAAACAGGTCAGGTACAAAGTTGTGGAGAAGTACAGATCAGGGTTGGGTTATAAAATAATATCTGAAACTTTGAACATCCCACGGAGCACCATTAAATCCATTATTAAAAAATTGAAAGAGTATGGCACCACAACAAACCTGCCAAGAGAGGGCCGCCACGAAAAACGTACAGACCAAAAGGGCAAGGAGGGCATTAATCAGAGAGGCAACAAAGAGACCAAAGATAACCCTGGAAGGAGCTGCAAAGCTCCACAGCGGAGATCGGAGTATCTGTCCATAGGACCACTTTAAGCCATACACTCCACAGAGCTAGGCTTTACAGAAGAGTGGCCAGAAAAAAGCCATTGCTTAAAGAATAAAATAAGCAAACACGTTTGGTGTTCACCAAAAGGCATGTGGGAGACTCCCCAAACATTTGGAAGAAGGTACTCTGGTCAGATGAGACTAAAATTGAGCTTTTTGGCCATCAAGGAAGATGCTATGTATTACGCAAACCCAACACCTCTCATCACCCCGAGAACACCATTTTCATCTGCAGGGACTGGGAAACTGGTCAGAATTGAAGGAATGATGGATGCCGCTAAATACAGGGACATTTTTGAGGGAAACCTGTTTCAGTCTTCCAGAGATTTGAGACTGAGACAGAGGTTCACCTTCCAGCAAGACAATGGCACTAAGCATACTACTAAAGCAACACTCTAGTGGTTTAAGGGGAAACATTTACATATCTTGGAAAGTCAAAGCCCAGACCTCAATCCAATTGAGAATCTGTGGTATGACTTAAAGATTGCTGTACACCAGCGGAACCCATCCAACTTGAAGGAGCTGGAGCAGTTTTGTCTTGAAGAATGGGCAACAATCCCAGTGGCTAGATGTGCCAAGCTTATAGAGACATACTGTCACGATCGTTGTAAGAGGCAGACCAAGGCGCAGCGTGATAGGCGTACATCTTTTAATGAGTACTTTACACCAACAACAAAACAACAAAACGATACGTGAAGTCTAAAGGTTCACCAACACAAACCTATACAGAACAAGATCCCACAATCAACTGTGCAAAACAGGCTGCTTAAGTATGGTTCCCAATCAGAGACAACAAGCAACAGCTGCCTCTGATCGGGAACCACCCTAGCCAACATAGATCTAAACGATCTAGACAGAAAACAAGGAACAACTAAACATAGGAACTATCACCCTGGCTCAACATTAAAGAGTCCCCAGAGCCAGGGCGTGACAGTTACCCCCAAAGGCGCGGACTGCGACAGCCAACCAAACACCACAGGGGAGGCCGGGTGGGCATTCCGCCTCGGAGGCGTGACCACCACTCTCTCTCTCGCCCTCGTGGTCTGGCCCTGCTGGCCGGAGCTGGACTGAACACCGTGGAGCGGATTGCTCTGGCTCCGGCATGGAGCAGCTGACCGTGCCGACCAGGCACAGGTGGAACAGGCACGGACCGTGCCGGACTGGCCACGCACACCACTGGCCCAGTGCGGAGCGGGAACGGGCCGGACCGGGCTGACGAAGCGCACCACTGGCTTGGTGCGGGAGTAGGAACAGGCCGAACCGGTGGCGACGCGCACCACTGGCTTGGTGCGGGGAGCAGGAACAGGCCGGACCCGGGCTGGCGGGCCACCACTGGCTTAGTGCGGGGAGCAGGAACGGGCCGGACCGCTGCGGCTAACGCGCACCACTGGCTTGGTGCGGGGAGCAGAACAGGCCGAACCGGCTGGCGCACGCACCACTGGCTTGGTCGCGGGGCAGGAACAGGCTGGACCGGGCTGGAAACGCCGCGCACTACAGGCTTGCGCGGGAGCAGGAACGGGCGGACCGACTGCGACGCCGCACCACTGGCTTGCGGGGAGCAGGAACGGGCCGGGCGGGCTCGGCGACGCGCACCACAGGCTTGGTGCGGGAGCAGAACAGGCCGGACCGGGCTGGCGACGACACCACAGGCTTGGTGCGAGGACAGGAACAGGCCGGACCGTACTGGGAACACACACCACTGGCCCTGTGCGGGGATCAGGAACGGGCCGGACCGGACTGGTAACACACCCCAGTACCTCTCGCCGTGCCTCTACACTCTCCCTTCCCCCTCATGACCAATGGCCCCCGTAACCTGGTGGCCTCCTCTCCTAGTCCGCAAACTCGCCCTGTAGCTGCCTCAGCCGCCCCGTGCCATGCCGTGTGCCCCCTTGCCCTCGCCTGTCCGACGACGCGCCCGGTTGGCGCCGCTTCTCCCTCCTGCCTGAGCATCCTCCCCTCATCGCCTCCGGTAGCGGACGGCCTCCTCCTCTGTGATTCTCCCCCAACCGAGGAGGCACATCTACCAGAGTAACCCTCTGTTCCATACCCGCGTTTGCTCCTGCACACGCTGTTTGGTGCTATGATGGTGGGATCTTCTGTCACGATCGTTGTAAGAGGCAGATAGGCGCAGCGTGATAGGCATACATCTTTTAATGAGTACTTTACACCAACAACAAAACAACAAAACGATACGTGAAGTCTAAAGGTTCACCAACACAAACCTATACAGAACAAGATCCCACAATCAACTGTAGTGCAAAAAAACAGGCTGCTAGAGTATGGTTCCCCAATCAGAGACAACGAGCAACAGCTGCCTCTGATCGGGGAACCACCCTAACCAACATAGATCTAAACGATCTAGACAGAAAACAAGGAACAACTAAACATAGGAACTAACACCCTGGCTCAACATTAAAGAGTCCCCAGAGCCAGGGCGTGACACATATCTCAAGAGACTTGCAGCTGTAATTGCTGCAAAAGGTGGCTCTACAAAGTATTGACTTTGGGGGTGAATAGTTATGT